>NC_089045.1:27600000-27860000 GCF_034140825.1 Oryza sativa Japonica Group
GAAATGGCCAGCAGTTCCCACTAGAGCACATAATTAGCATTGCAAGACATATAGTGCTAGAATAAGATACACAAATAAGATTGCATATTTTTTTCAAGACCAGAACATTAGGCCTACTAGCTTAATTGATGTATGCAAGCTGCTGGGTTAGCTACTACCTCGTGCAAATACATTAAATTAGATCCTACTGGTCCAGTCAAGTTACGTATGGAATTAGATGGCATTACTTTACTTTTGGTATATTTAGAAGAATATTATCAAGAGGACAATAAGTTCTTACACTAATTTCTTGTATCTATCTAGCAATAATTCTAGCCTAGGTCTACAAAAGGAAATGTCAGGGGAACAAGATAACAGTAGGCTTGCAAATTCTGGAGAAATCGATGGTGGTAATAGTAGCCCAAGTGGCTTTCTAAACTTGAATCAGCCCGGTGATAACTCGCACAATATGGAGGTAAATTAACCCATCTGGAACAAATAAGACCTTAAAAGTACATATATCGTCAGATCTGAATGACTAATTTATACTGATGTTTGAAGGAGGTTGATCCTTCGGCCACTACGCACTCTACGAATACTTCAACCTCATCGGGAAGAAGAAAAGCTAGAGGTCCAACTAGGATGCCCTCAGGTCTATACACTATCATGGAGTTAGCTGCAGATGGGACCCCTATAGCTCCAGAATCGGCACTCACCACATATGGCAATGCTATAGGTGTCATCGTGAAGGATGGCATCCCCATCAAGTACCGGCACTAGAAGAGCAGTGATAGAGATGAATTGGAGTGGACGGTACCAGACAGAGACAAGGAACTTGCTTCGGAAAAGTTAAAGCGGACATTCCAGTTTCTCGAGGGTTCAGAAGAACTCGCAAAGTCCGGGGCTCTTAAGAAGATGTCCATCAGCTTCAAGAAGTGGAAGACGGACCTTAACAGGAAGTTTGTCAAGAAGGGCCTGACACCAAATTTTGAAGATGCCAATTATCGAAGGTGTCATCTTTTCTGGGATGACTTTGTGGCCTACAGAACATCAGATGAGGCAAAGGAGATTAGCGAAAGGAACCAGGCCAATGCGGCCAAAAACCGATACCCTCACCGTCTCGGCCCTAGCGGATATGCTAAGAACATAGTCAAATGGCAATTCCGGGAAGATGAGCTGCTGCAAAAGGGAATCGAGATCGAGACGAAAGACTGGTGTCAACGAGGAAAGAATTACCAATACGCCCGAGGTTCAACACTCTCGGATACAGGCGAGTTGGTACACAAGGGTCCTTGAGAGCAAGAAGTGTCCCAAAGGCTCCACGATGCCCATCTAAAGTCCTCAGAAGGTTCTTTTCTTGCGAGCAGGGAGAAAGATGAGCTTACACTTGCATTGCAGAACCCTGAGCATCCGGGACGCACAAGAGGAATAGGCCTAGTTCCATGGAGGGAGGGTTTTCCTGAAGATAGACATAGGTACCGGTCTCGGATCAATAAAAATTCCAGAGACCAATCGGAAGAGATAAGGCAATTGAAAGAACAAATGGCACTGGTAATGGCGAGGCTTGAAAGTCAGGATGGAGCTGGCCGTGTAACCAGTCCAGGTGGGAAGAAAAGCAGTTGCGCTTCAACTGAGGTTCCTCAAGAACCGGACACGGTTCATTACCCCATGGACGACATCACTATACGTACTGTATGCAGGCTGCATGTGCCACTTCAAAACATCACTCAAGAGGTGGCACGCACTATGGCACATCCCGTAACGGAGGGAGGAAGGATACACAGTAAGCCGATACCAAGTGGCTATTCAAGGGTTGAAGTGGAGGACGTGCCGAGGAGATACAGGGCAGTGCAGCTTGATTTTGCTCCTGAGGAGGGGGTGAACACTCTTGGAGAAGCCGTCCACAACATAATCCTGTGGCGCAAGCGTTTCATTATCTTCCCTTCAGGAGGTGGTGATGGCGAGCCAAGCGATGGCGGGTCTAGCTCTGAAGGACTTCCTCCCTCCCCTCAAAGGATGCCAACTCCACCACCATTGCCACATAAGAGCCCGTCTCCTCCACTGGCACAACGTAAGAGCCCATCTCCTCAAGAGGCAGCACATCAGAGCCTAGCTTCTTCAGACCCACCAAAAAAGAGGAGGCGCCTTTGTAAAGCTTCCCATATGTCTGAACCACCACCTCTGAAGAAGACCAAGAAGACGCCATTGCCTAACAGGTCGGAGCCATCTTTGAAAGTGCCAGTTGAAGTACAGGATCACTTCATTCGCAATGCAAGGCCACCTGCCCGAAAGCAACCTATTACGGACTTCAGACGCATGATCAGGAAAAGGGATTGCAAGAATTTTCCAAGAAAGAATTCGAGAAAGATGAGGCCAGCGACTATGCAAGACTTTCTAAAAGAGGCAGGGCTGAAAAGTATGGATGATGTGGATAATATTGAGATGGCCCCATTGGCAGCTCAATTCAAGCTTGGTCATTCTTTGACTACCGACGAATATCGCCACGTCGTTGGCAAATGTACTCAAATGAGAAGGGTAGAAGAGTGGTACTTACAGATGGCTAAGGAGGGTAAAGAGATGTTCCCCGTCTTTTACAGGGACGAGGACTTTCATCACTGTGATGGTATAGTTTGGGTCCCGTTTAAAGAACTATTTCATCTATACAATCTGAGGGAGCTAGACTTATCGGTAATTCAGTTATGGGCATTGTAAGTATACTCGACCTCTCGCCATTTTTCTAAGTAAATATCCTCGTTGCGTGTCTAATTTTTGTCCTTATGCAGAATGGGGGTGCTTGAATGTAGAGCGTCCCATAACAAGCTAGGATTCCTTGATCCACAAATAGTCAATTCACTTAATATTGAGGCAGGCGAATGGTCCTCCGAAGAAGTGCTGAACTACCTTTACACATCCTTTGTCAAGCTGCAGGACATGAATACCATCCTTTTGCCCTACCACTTTAAGTAAGTGTGGCATTATCGTTGTACCTCCCATCGTTGTACTTTAAGATGTTAATTGTTCTCTTCCCTTGTATGTAGGCCTCACTGGATTCTTATTGCGATCCATTTAAACGATTCCAAGATTGTCGTCATGGATGGAATGAGGAAACCGCAAGCCAACTACCAATCCCTCATTGACATCCTAGATAAGGCACTTGTGAAGTATAAGAAGAAGTCTATTCGACACGCTCCGTGTGAAAATAAATTCCAAGTTTGGTGCCACCCTTATTGCTCACGTCAGGATCCGGGCACGAGCACATGTGGGTTCTACGTGATGAGATTTATGTGGGTTTTCATGGAGGACGGCAACTGGAACATTACGGATGCTGAGGTTCGCCATGTCTCTTAAGACACAAATCCAATTTTCTAAACACATAGTACCTTTCCACATCTTTAATCCTTCCATTTGCAGAAATTAAAGCTCCCGACAAGTAAATTGCTGCCACATGTTTGCTTGGGCCTCGCTGAACAGCTATGTGGATTCATTTTCAACCATATCATCTGGTCAAACGGCGCATACAACATTTCAAAGGCTCCTGCTGGGCTAGTGGGTTTCATTGAGGCTGGTGGCCCTAGTGATGGCATAGATAGCCGATCAACGACAAAGCATACAAAGACCTAGAATTAGTGGGCCATACCTTTCAAACATTTTCTAAGTATCTTGTAGATTAGTTATTTGGATTGATGTGGTTTTCTTAATGTCTTGAACATGCATTAAGTTTCTCTATTTGTTAATGTTTATCTATTATTTTTTGACACATATATCTAACCATGTATTAAATTTTCTCTATTTAATATTTTTATCCCTAACAGCAATAGGTGATCTCACTGACTGGATGTGGCATGGATGAGGGAGGCATCATCATTGTTGTCTCTGTAAGCAACTGGTGAGCATGTGTAACTAAAATTTTGATATGAGTACAAGTTTAGAGCATTTGAGATATTGTAGAGCTCAAGCGAATTTTTGTCAAGTCTCCTGAGATGTGTAACACATCTGGTCGCCGCCTTCGTGTGGTTTGACGGGCATGTCTTAGGCTGAAGTTGACTGGCACGCTGAGTCCCAGCAATATCTTCTATGCTCTCTACTCGAGGCTTCGGGTTTTATATTATGGTCCTAGTCCCAGCAATATCATATGATTTGTGGAACACTACTTCTATTTGTTTTGTGCACTGCATGCATATGCCATGCCAGTATACATCTCTCCAACCGCACTGCACCTTCCTGGTCGGGAACAGTAATAGCCGCCGAGCGCAACAGCAAATCACATGAGATAGGATTCCTGATACGGCTTTTGACCTAAATTTTAATGAACGTTTAATTGTACGTTAAAATTAATCATGGAGAAGAAACAAATACTTGGACAAAAAAATGTGGAAATCTGCATCTTTTCTATATATTAATGCAACCGTTTTGTAGCATAATCTTGCAATTATTCATTGCTTGGATATATATAAAGAAAACTGATTATATGCATATGGCCCTAATTAACAGAATGCGTAATATATATACATCCAAGTCAGCAGCGACCATGAATACATTTGGTGAAAAAAAATTGACATCTGTTAGGATGGTAGTTGGGATTTGGTGTACACTGAAACCTTTGGGTTTGTATATATCTTGAAAAATAACCAATCAAGTAGAGTGTTGACATGCTTTAATTAATTATATATATATCGGTGCGTGACTAACTCTCATGGAGTATTAAGATTTTTAAATTAATTTATATATAGTGATCAGCAAAACAAATGGGCTATTTTTTCTTTTGCTATTATTAAAGTGCTAAATATCTAATTAGTTATGGACTAGAATGCAGATCAAGGAGTGTTAGAAAAACCTTATTTTTGGCTACAAATTAAAAATCTTATTTCGGAAAAAGAAATACTGGCTAGTTGTGTGTTGATGAAGGCAAAGTATTTTACTTGTGTGGAAACATGATGGTCCATGATGCAAACTTTATATGTTGTAGTGAGTAGATAGGGATGAACATATATGAACTTAACAATAATGTTTATTGACTCCTAATTAAGTCTTAATCAGCCCCTACAGAAACAGATTTAAAGCTGACCAAACTATATGTGGCAAAGACATTACTAGTTCATCCTCGCAGACAAATAGACATTTTCTGTTGAGAGAGGGGAGGCATACAAACTCTTCCAACTCACTAAATTCAGTAATAACTATTTTTTATCAAATATGTTCCAGCTGATCATTTTTTATCAAATATGTGTTTGAGTTCTCCCTCAAATATGTTGTTGGATCTGGACTAGCTCCCAGATCGTTGCATGTACTACCTGTCTGCATGCGTATAAATCTGTCATCTGAAGAAATTGTGTATGTACCTTTTGAAAATAGTTCTGTTTTTTTGTTAAATGAAGAACAATACAAATTTGCACACGAGTGTCACGCCCCAAACTAGCCCCGAGCGGAGGCCAGGATAGGGCGGTTCAGATTGACCTGTATACCTGTACCAGTCCCAGGAAATAGCGCTGGTACAACAGGAAGACAGAATATCACAACAACAGCGGTCTCTTTATTAAGAGTAGGATTACAACCAGGGTTGGAACTGCGGACAGAACCCGAGTTCGCAACAACATTACAAAAAGGCGGAAGCGGAAAGCGGCGACTAGCCCTAAGCCACAAGCAAAGCCTTGGGGAAAGGCCGAAACCCTACTACTGCTCGAAGTCTGCTTGCTCCTGGAAGAACTCTTCATCAGCAGGGTCCACCTCTTCGTCTTCGAGAACTGGGGGGGGGGGGTTTAATTATATAGAGCAAGGGTGAGTACGGGAGTACTCAGCAAGTTAGGGGAATTAAGTGTTTAATGCAAGCTTCAAGGGAAGCCAGTTGTTTTTCACAATTGATTTTAGTTTAAGACTTTGGAAACATCTAAGTAAGTGCTTCTCAACGACACGGATGAGAAAGTGCGTCTCATCCGGTCGGAGCAGTGAAAATTGTATCGATTGATTCTTGTCGGCACGAGAGGCTCCCTGCCAATCGTTTACCGACCCGGCTGCTCCAACAGCCACACGCGAGAGGCTCCCTGCCAATCGCTCACCACACCGGCTGCACCAACAGCCACAAACCAAGCACGTCGGAACGAGTGGCTCCCTGCCAATCGTTCACCGACACCGGCTGCTCCAACAGCCTTAAACCAAGCACAGAAGGGAAAACCTCACACACCAACAGTAGTTTACAAAGTGTTCATTAAAACTACGCTAAGGAATCACCTCACATCCGCCCATGACCGTGGGCACGGCTGTTCGAACAGTTATTAACCTCTGCAGAGGGGGTACACTTTACCCACCCGACGTTACTAACCCCAAATCACCCAGCCCGCGACTCTCAGTCACGTCTGGCGACCTTGAGGCTTTCACGACAAGGCATTTCGAAAGCCGACTCAGGGTCATCTTATGCCAACGGGAGGGGTCCCACGGACCAACACCAGGTTAGGTCCCAGACCATACTGTGCCAGGAAGCCCAGGGGTCCTCCCCGACACCACCCCGGCGAATCTACTTGTCCCTTGGCATCAAGATTTCTCTGGCCTAGCTAATTACTCAGCCAGGGGCATCCCATATCACCCATGTGGTCGTACTTGACATATGCTCGGATGTAATTCCCAAGGAATCGGTCCTTAGAGCGAGAACAGGCAGACCGTACCTCCAGTACGTCTCCCATACCGCGAGTTTTAGAAACTCACTTTATTTTCAAGGCACCGACCCAAGTGTCGGGTTTTCTAAGCATTTTGTAAACTCAAGTTTTACCTAGGTGATCATTTTAAATTTTGAGGGGAGTCTCGATATTCGTACGCGAGGTACGGATACCGAGGCTTCACCTGAGGGGTGACAAGGGTGTTAGGTTATTCAATAATCATGGAAGGTAAATGCAACAATTGGGTAGGGCCTAACGGTTATCTTGCAAACCGAGACCAAGTGCCAAGTGTAACCTAAATAATGCATAGTTTGCGGAAATCAAAATACTTAATTTAAATTATAGGTTCAATTGATCAAAGGTGACTTGCCTTGCTCAAGATCTTGAGCTTCTTCCTCGAAATCCGCGCACTGCGGGTCTTCGGGCTCCGAGACTACACGTGAAACGAGACGACTCAACAAAGCGATAAAAAGAAGCCCTATTAAAGACCACTAAGCATGCCATTGGATAGATCTCGATTTTTGAGAAATTTTGGAAGTGGAACGGGGTTAATCGGACGAACGGTTGAAAAGATATGAATTTCCAAAGATTAAAGGATTTTCTGGAATAAGAAAAGGAATTATTAATTCCCTGGAAAAGAAAAGAAGGAGCGATGCAATTTAGACTTTATTTTGGGCGGCTAAGGACAGCCCAAAAGAATAGAACGGGCGCGGCCGAAATAATTGGGCCAACGGCCCGAAGGGATTGGCCAATGGCCGATCGGCGCGCGAGAGGGGGATAGGCCGATGGGCCGGGGCAGGCCGCGGCCTACGCGGTCGGCCGATTCGCGAGAGGGAGGCCGTTGGCCGAGTGGGCCAAGCGGGAAAGAGGCCGAGTGGCTGAGTGGGGAGAGAGGGGGCCGATGGGCCAAGGGGGAGCGAGGCCGACGCGGGCGGCCGATCCGGTGGACCGTGCCCGCCGTGCGGCGCTAGGGCGGGGCCCGCCCGTCGGCGGTGCGATCTACGCGGACCGAGCGCATGGAGGGGAAGGAGGGAGTGCGCCGGCTGGCGCTCGCGTGGCGCCTGCGTGGCGGCCACGTAGACCAGCCGGGCGAAAGAGAGGGGAAGACGCCGGGCGACGGCGGCGACGGCGGAGGGGTTCGGGCGGTGCGGTGCGAGGCCGGCGACGGGGAGTGGCGCCGGAGCAAGAGGGGAGAGAGAGGAATCGAGCCGTCGGCTCGGATCGGGCCGCGGTGAGCGACGGCGGCTGGCAACGGCGCGGTGCAATGGCGGCCACGGCGGCTCGGGGAGAGGGCGGAGGAGAAGGCGACGGCCACGGCGGTGGTCGGAGGGGGGGTTCCTACGGGTTACCTAGCTCCTAGACCGGGGGGAGAAAGAGGAGGTGGAAAAAAAAAAGGGGGGGAAAGAAATTACCGCGGCGGGAGGAGCTCGCCGGGGACGGGGGTGACGGCGCGGGGCGGCGGTGTGGCGCGGTCCCGGGCCGGGGAAGAAGAGGGCGCCGGGTTCCACTCCTCGCGGCGGCAGGCAGCAAGAGGGGTGGTGGCGCGGCGTGGCGGGACGACTCGGTGGCGGCGGCAGCGGGGAGGGGCGAGCTCGGGGAGGCGGTGATGGCGACCGGGAGAGGGGATTTTGAGGGGCGCGCTAGGTCGGTTTGGGGGGGGGGTCAGATAGGTGGTGCGAGGGCGTGGAGAGGGGACCGGCGCACTCCGGCGCTAGCGGCCAAGCGCGGCAGCGGTGACGCCGGCCGGTCGGGAAAAAGGGGAAAAAAGGGGGGATAAAGGAGGCTTGCCTCCTAGCCGATTCGGGTAAGGGCGCGCGCGTGGGGAGAGAGAGGGGAAGGCACGCGCTCGGCCCCTTGGCGGCACGCGCGCGCAGCGCAGCGGCGGGGCCGAACGGGGGTAGCACGGAACGGGGCCGGCGGGGGCCGTTGGGGAAGAGAGAGAAAGGGGAGAACGACGAGCGGAGGAGGAGACCGGGAAAGAGGGAGCTGGTGCTCCCGGCTCGGGCGCGCGCGGGCCGAGCAGCCTGGCGCGACCCAGCGGGGGGGGGGGGGAGGTGGCCGAGCGGGAGGGACTGGGCCGAGGCGGCCCGCAAAGGAAGAGAGAGAGAAAGGGAGGCCGAAGGCTGGGGGACTGGGCCGGCAGCGGCCCAGGAGGGAAGGGGGAGAGAGAAAAGAAGGCCGAAGGGGGAAATCGGCCCGAGGGCAAGGGGGGATAAAGTGGGCTTTACCTGAGAAAGAAAGAGAGGGAGTTTTAGGGCTCGGATTCGAAATCCGATTTCGCGGTTTTCTCCGGGATTGAACTGAGAGGGGAAACACGAGACCTTGGCACACGACAGGACTCAACCGAAGAGCAACTTTCGCAAATAGAGTTTTTAGTAAATTAGTTTTCCCGCTATCGCCGCGACAAAACGGGCGTTACAAACCAACCCCCCTAACAAGAATCTCGTCCCCGAGATTCAGCACCTAAGGGAGCAGCTCCGAGAACTGGGCACGGAGAAGATCTTCGCGTTCCCAAGTTGCTTCATCCTCCGAGTGGTTGCTCCACTGCACCTTGTAGAACTTAACGGTCTTTCTTCGTGTCTGACGTTCAGCCTCTTCAAGAACTCTGATGGGTCTCTCTTTATAGGTCAGGTTCTTCTCCAATTCTATGCTTCCCAAGGGAACTTGTTCCTCTGGAACACGAAGACATTTCTTTAACTGGGACACATGGAACACATTGTGCACATCTGTCAGTCCTTCTGGTAGGTCGAACTGGTAGGCAACTTCGCCGCGTCTGGCGGTGATGAGGCAGGGGCCGATATAGCGAGGAGCTAACTTGCCGGACATTCCAAACCTCTTTAGACCACAGAGTGGAGATACTCGCAGGTACACGTGATCTCCCACTGCAAACTCGAGATCACGTCTCCGATTATCTGCATAGCTTTTCTGACGGTCCTGAGCTATCTTCAAACGGTCTCGAATCAGCTTGACTTGCTGTTCAGCTTCCTTCAGCACGTCAGGTCCAAACACTTGCGCTTTGCCTACCTCATTCCAACACAACGGGGTGCGACACTTTCGTCCAAACAGGGCTTCATTAGGGGACATCTGAATACAGGATTGATAACTGTTGTTGTAGGAGAACTCAGCGTAGGGGAGACAACGATCCCATGTGCCTTCGAAGTCCAGGGCACACGCCCGTAGCATGTCCTCCAGGATCTGGTTAACTCGTTCTGTCTGCCCATCTGTCTGCGGGTGGTAGGCAGTACTGAAATTTAAGTTGGTACCCATTGCCTCGTGCAACTATTGCCAGAATCTTGAGGTAAACTGAGTGCCTCGATCCGACACAATCTTCTTTGGGCAACCATATCGGCAAACCACGTGGGTCATGTACAGGTCTGCCAGCTTTTTCCCATCGTAGGTGGTTTTCACTGGTACAAAGTGAGCTGCCTTGGTTAGGCGGTCCACGATCACCCAGATGGAGTCATACCCACTAGGGGTCCTTGGTAAACCGGTAATGAAATCCATACCGATCTCCCATTTCCATTCGGGAATTCGGAGGGGTTGTAACAAACCGGCGGGTTTCTGATGTTCGGCCTTTACTCTTTGACAGATGTCACATAAGGCTACATACTCTGCGACATCTCGCTTCATTCCAGCCCACCAAAAGTATCCCTTGATGTCTTGGTACATTTTGGTACTTCCGGGATGGATGGAGTAAGCAGACTCATGAGCTTCTCTCAGAATGAGGTCCTTTAATTCCTTTTTGGCTGGCACGCAGATGCGGGATCCGAACCAAACAGTATCCTGGTTGTCGATGGTGAAACCTTTGAGTCTTTTCTTACGGATCTTATCCTTCATTTCTTTCATAATTCCGTCATCTGATTGTGCCTCTCGAATTTGAGCTTCTAGGGTCGGTTGCACTGCAAGACTGGCAAGGTTTCCGGTAGGGACCACGGTCAATTTCAACTTCTCGACTTCTCGACATAGGTCATCCTGGGTTGGCCAAACTAGGGCGGTAGCACAGTAGGGCTTGCGACTTAACGCGTCGGCGACCACATTCGCTTTTCCAGGGTGGTAGTGTATACCAAAATTATAATCCTTGATTAATTCCAACCATCTTCTCTGTCTCATGTTCAGTTCACTCTGAGTAAAGATGTACTTGAGGCTTTTGTGATTGGTGTAAATCTCACATCTGTTTCCAATCAGGTAATGACGCCAAATCTTCAGAGCATGAATCACAGCTGCCAATTCCAGGTCATGCGTAGGGTAGTTGACCTCATGGGGCCTGAGTTGTCTTGAAGCATAGGCCACCACCTTTCGGTCTTGCATCAGGACACATCCTAGACCTTGTCTCGATGCATCACAGAAGATCTCGAAATCCTTTCGGATGTCAGGCAGGGTGAGGACGGGAGCAGTCGTCAATCTTTTCTTGAGTTCTTGAAAACTGCGTTCACATGCTTCCGACCATTCAAACTTCTTTTTCTTCTTTAGCAGTTCCGTCATTGGTCGGGCTAGTTTGGAGAATCCTTCGATGAACCTCCGGTAGTAACCCGCTAAACCGAGGAAACTACGGATCTCAGACACCGTCTTGGGTGCGTTCCAGGCGAGGACGGTCTCAACCTTCCTGGGGTCTACTTCAACACCTTTGGTGGAGATGACATGGCCAAGGAAGGCTACTTTATCCAACCAAAACTCACACTTTGAGTACTTGGCAAAGAGTCAGTGTTCACGCAACCTTTCCATTACCTTCCGTAGATGATTTGCATGATCTTGTTCATTCCCGGAGTAAATCAGAATGTCGTCGATGAAGACCACTACGAACTTATCCAAGTAGTCCATGAAAACTTTATTCATCATGTTCATGAAGAATGCCGGAGCATTGGTGAGCCCGAAGGACATCACGGTGAACTCATACAGGCCATACCGCGTTGAGAAAGCGGTCTTGGGGATATCTTCTGATCTGATTTTGAGCTGGTGATACCCAGATCGTAGGTCGATCTTGGAGAATACTCTGGCTCCTTCCAATTGGTCGAACAAATCGTCAATCCGTGGCAGAGGATACTTATTCTTGATGGTTACTTCATTCAGGGCTCTATAGTCTATCACCATTCTCTCAGAGCCATCTTTCTTCTTTACTAAGAGCACAGGGGCTCCCCAAGGGGACGAGCTGGGTCGCACGTAACCCTTGTTCTGAAGTTCTTCGATCTGTTTCTTAATTTCTGCCAGTTCGTTGGCTGCCATTCTGTAGGGTCTCTTGGCAATGGGAGCGGTGCCTGGGGCAAGCTCTATGGAGAACTCAATTTCTCGATCCGGTGGCATTCCGGGTAGTTCTTCTGGGAACACCTCGGGATACTCGTTAACTATAGGTACCATTTCCAAAGGAGTGGCTTGCAAACTATTCAGGATTGACCGGTTTCCGGGAAGGAGAGGAGTGAAGCGCACTTGTTTTCCTCCGGGTCCTTGCAGAGTGATGGTCCTCTCAGCACAATCTATTTGTCCTTTGTGCTTAACCAACCAATCCATCCCTAGGATGACATCCAGGCCTTGGGAGTCTAGGACTATGGGTTTGGCTGCGAAGCTAACCCCTTCTATCACTAGATCAACCTTGGGGCATAGTTTATCTGCCCTTATATCCCTTCCAGGGGAATGTATTACCATAGGTACTTGTAAATTTTGGGTTTTCCAACCATTTCTTTTCACAAAAGCTTGCGATATGAACGAATGAGAAGCTCCTGAATCAAATAGAACGAGTGCGGGTATGGAGTTGACAGAGAACATACCCATCACCACGTCGGGGGCCTCTTGGGCGGTTTCAGCTTGAATGTGGTTCACTCGACCTTGTCCAAAGTTGTTGGAGGCGCGAGAACCTTGTCCACTTGTCTGAGTGACTGGACGGGACTGTGCAGGTGCTGGGGTCCTAGGGAAGCTAACATCAGAGCGTCCGGGGTTAGAGTTTCCCTGATTTCGAGGGCACTGCCTAGCGTAATGTCCCATTTGTTTGCACGTGAAGCACTACACATGTGCCATTCCTGTTGGCGAATTGAAGGAGGAAACACTGTTCCTTGCGGTGTTGCCACTAGGGGCATGCTGCTGGGGCGACGGAGTAGGGCGAGGCATCGGCGGACGAGGAGTAAAGCCAGGTTGGCGACTGACTTGATGGGCAGGTTGGTGGTACTGCATGGGATGTCCAACACGAGGGCGTGGCGCACCTCGAAATAGGGGCGCTTGGTGGGTAGACTTGCGCTTCTTGTATTCCTCAGTTGCCTCTTTTCTGGCATCCTCCAGAAGCAAGGCCTTGTTGACCATGTGCTGAAAAGTGGGGAAGTCATGGGCAATCAACTGGATTCTCAACCCTACTGCGATTCCCTTCAAGAATTTCCTGATCTTTTTCTTGTCGAAGTCCACTTCCTCGGGAGCATACCGAGCCAATTTGTTGAAGCGGCTTAAGTACTCATTGACACTTCCTGTACCTTGTTTCAAGCGATTGAACTCTTCTTTCTTCATATCGATGGTACTTTCGGGTACATGAGCTGCACGGAAAGCATCGGCGAACTCTGCCCACTCAATGTTGACAGCGTCTGGATGGGCATTACAGTAATTCTCCCACCAGTCGGCTGCAGAGCCTCTCAACTGATGTGCAGCGAAAAGGGTCTTCTCCACTGGAGTGCACTGCACAAGGTTGAGCTTTCTCTCAACATCCTTTAGCCAATCGTCGGCCTCGACGGGCTCGACGGTGTGAGAGAATTCCGGTGGATGGGATCTTAGAAAGTCCGTTAGCTTGGATCTGTGATTGTTATTATGGAAGGGCACTGGGTGCGGAGCCTGCGGCTGCAAATTCTGCTGGATACCAGCAATGGCTTGGGCTAAGCCCTGCAAGATCTGAGTCTGAACTGCCATCATGTGCTGGTAATCTGCCTGAAGTTGGGGAGGCGGGGGTAAGTCCTGTGCACGGTTTGCTGCAGGATCTGCCTGAGCTGGAGCATTAACCGGTTCATTCCCTGACTCATTTTCCGATTCTGGTTCTTCCCTGCGGGTTTCATAACCCAAACGAGCTGGGGAACGAGCGGCACGACGGGGACAGCCATCTAATCTCCCAGAAAGGGGCGGGGTAAGAGAACAGAACAGCACTTAAAAGGGAAGAAGTAAAGTAAACGAGCTCAGAAAGCACACACTAGTCATAATGCTTTTCTCAACTCGGAAAGCACCTAACACAACGGGTGTGGACAAGTCACAGAGCTGCGCCGAGCTTGACTGTGCGCACACCACCTCAGAGATCCAGACTACCGGACAACACCCACAACAACACACTCACACACTACCTCGCCACGACTCCAAAAGAGTTGGCGGCGGTACAAAAGGTCTGGCACACGAACTCCACCTGCAGCAGACGAACTCTACTGCTCTCCTGCCTGGCTGGCTCCGGTGGTCGGCTCGTCTGAAGAGGACACGTCGATCGGCGCACGCGAAGGGACCGGCGGAACCTGTCGAGGGCCGGCAGCAGGGCGGCCTGCTGGCGGGGTAGGAGCTGGGTGGTTGAAACGAAACACAGTGGAGGAGCCCACAACGCGCTTCCGCGCGGTGCGGATCAGTCGGAGCCCACGGCGGCTGACGACTGGGGTGTGGCCTGGGGTGTAGGAGGGGCTGGCACGATGGGGGTAGGGAGAGTAAACTGGTGAGTACGGCACACGCGGGCTGGGGGAGCGTGGGCCGCTGGGAGTGCGAGCAGAGCCACGTGAATTGTAGAAGGACAGGTGGCTGGAGTGGCAAAGGCGGCCAGAGTCCCAGGAGGTAGTGTCCACGGAGGTGACACCCTCCTCAGCAAGGCGGGCCTCCAGCGCGGCATAGCGGCAAGCCAAGGAGCGATAAGCCTCAAGGAGAAGGTCGTGCTGAGTGGCCTGAGCGCCAGAAAGCTCCACCATGCGCGTCAGCGCAGGGTGCGACTCACGATAAGGGCAAGGGTAGCGGCTGTCTGCACGGCCAGGAGGGAGCTGCGGGATCAGCCGGAAGGCCGAACCTGCGAGGCGGCGACGGTAGTCGTAGGACAAGCGACGCAGAGCGGTCCAGGAGAGGTCCTGGTACGTGAGCTGGAGCGTGGGGCGAGCCAAGTTGAAGTGGTGAGGGCGAAGGCCAGCGCTGTGTGTACCTCCGCGGGGGTAAAGGTACACGGACAGCTCACAGCGGGGAGGGAAACGGTCCACGGAGTACCCAGCGTACTCGGGACAAGAGAAGCCAAGGAAGCCAGCGAGGTCTCTCAGCTGGTCGACGTGGTGACCCTCACCAACGCCGTGGGAACTGTGGGTGGCGTTGACTGCCGTCTACAATTTTGAAAAAGAAAGAGAAGTCAGTAACCAGTTTTGTAAACAGAGTAAGAGAAGAAGAAAAGAACCGAGCTTTTTGCAATTAGCTTTTTCAGAACTTAGCATCCTTACGGTCATCTAACGTCGGGTTTCGTCCTAAGGCCAAAGCTGCGCTCTGATACCATCTTCTGTCACGCCCCAAACTAGCCCCGAGCGGAGGCCAGGATAGGGCGGTTCAGATTGACCTGTATACCTGTACCAGTCCCAGGAAATAGCGCTAGTACAACAGGAAGACAGAATATCACAACAACAACGGTCTCTTTATTAAGAGTAGGATTACAACCAGGGTTGGAACTGCGGACAGAACCCGAGTTCGCAACAACATTACAAAACGGCGGAAGCGGAAAGCGGCGACTAGCCCTAAGCCACAAGCAAAGCCTTGGGGAAAGGCCGAAATCCTACTACTGCTCGAAGTCTGCTTGCTCCTGGAAGAACTCTTCATCAGCAGGGTCCACCTCTTCGTCTTCGAGAACTGGGGGGGGTTTAATTATATAGAGCAAGGGTGAGTACGAGAGTACTCAGCAAGTCAGGGGAATTAAGTGTTTAATGCAAGCTTCAAGGGAAGCCAGTTGTTTTTCACAATTGATTTTAGTTTAAGACTTTAGAAACATCTAAGTAAGTGCTTCTCAACGACACGGATGAGAAAGTGCGTCTCATCCGGTCGGAGCAGTGAAAATTGTATCGATTGATTCTTGTCGGCACGAGAGGCTCCCTGCCAATCGTTTACCGACCCGGCTGCTCCAACAGCCACACGCGAGAGGCTCCCTGCCAATCGCTCACCACACCGGCTGCACCAACAGCCACAAACCAAGCACGTCGGAACGAGTGGCTCCCTGCCAATCGTTCACCGACACCGGCTGCTCCAACAGCCTTAAACCAAGCACAGAAGGGAAAACCTCACACACCAACAGCAGTTTACAAAGTGTTCATTAAAACTATGCTAAGGAATCACCTCACATCCGCCCATGACCGTGGGCACGGCTGTTCGAACAGTTATTAACCTCTGCAGAGGGGGTACACTTTACCCACACGACGTTACTAACCCCAAATCACCCAGCCCGCGACTCTTAGTCATGTCTGGCGACCTTGAGGCTTTTACGACAAGGCATTTCGAAAGCCGACTCAGGGTCATCTTATGCCAACGGGAGGGGTCCCACGGACCAACACCAGGTTAGGTCCCAGACCATACTGTGCCAGGAAGCCCAGGGGTCCTCCCCGACACCACCCCGGCGAATCTACTTGTCCCTTGGCATCAAGATTTCTCTGGCCTAGCTAATTACTCAGCCAGGGGCGTCCCATATCACCCATGTGGTCGTACTTGACATATGCTCGGATGTAATTCCCAAGGAATCGGTCCTTAGAGCGAGAACGGGCAGACCGTACCTCCAGTACGTCTCCCATACCGCGAGTTTTAGAAACTCACTTTATTTTCAAGGCACCGACCTAAGTGTCGGGTTTTCCAAGCATTTTGTAAACTCAAGTTTTACCCAGGTGATCATTTTAAATTTTGAGGGGAGTCTCAATATTCGTACGCGAGGTACGGATACCGAGGCTTCACCTGAGGGGTGACAAGGGTGTTAGGTTATTCAATAATCATGGAAGGTAAATGCAACAATTGGGTAGGGCCTAACGGTTATCTTGCAAACTGAGACCAAGTGCCAAGTGTAACCTAAATAATGCATAGTTTGCGGAAATCAAAATACTTAATTTAAATTATAGGTTCAATTGATCAAAGGTGACTTGCCTTGCTCAAGATCTTGAGCTTCTTCCACGAAATCCGCGCACTGCGGGTCTTCGGGCTCCGAGACTACACGTGAAACGAGACGACTCAACAAAGCGATAAAAAGAAGCCCTATTAAAGACCACTAAGCATGCCATTGGATAGATCTCGATTTTTGAGAAATTTTGGAAGTGGAACGGGGTTAATCGGACGAACGGTTGAAAAGATATAAATTTCCGAAGATTAAAGGATTTTCTGGAATAAGAAAAGGAATTATTAATTCCCTGGAAAAGAAAAGAAGGAGCGATGCAATTTAGACTTTATTTTGGGCGGCTAAGGGCAGCCCAAAAGAATAGAACGGGCGCGGCCGAAATAATTGGGCCGACGGCCCGAAGGGATTGGCCCATGGCCGATCGGCGCGCGAGAGGGGGATAGGCCGATGGGCCGGGGCAGGCCGCGGCCTACGCGGTCGGCCGATTCGCGAGAGGGAGGCCGTTGGCCAAGTGGGCCAAGCGGGAAAGAGGCCGAGTGGCTGAGTGGGGATAGAGGGGGCCGATGGGCCAAGGCGGAGCGAGGCCGACGCGGGCGGCCGATCTGGTGGACCGTGCCCGCCATGCGGCGCTAGGGCGGGGCCCGCCCGTCGGCGGTGCGGTCTACGCGGACCGAGCGCACGGAGGGGAAGGAGGGAGTGCGCCGGCTGGCGCTCGCGTGGCGCCTGCGTGGCGGCCACGTAGGCCAGCCGGGCGAAAGAGAGGGGAAGACGCCGGGCGACGGCGGCGACGGCGGAGGGGTTCGGGCGGTGCGGTGCGAGGCCGGCGACGGGGAGTGGCGCCGGAGCAAGAGGGGAGAGAGAGGAATCGAGCCGTCGGCTCGGATCGGGCCGCGGGGAGCGACGGCGGCTGGCGACGACGCGGTGCAACGGCGGCCACGGCGGCTCGGGGAGAGGGCGGAGGAGAAGGCGACGGCCACGGCGGTGGCTGGAGGGGGGGGGGGTTCCTACGGGCTACCTAGCTCCTAGACCGGGGGAGAAAGAGGAGGTGGAAAAAAAAAGGGGGGAAAGAAATTACCGCGGCGGGAGGAGCTCGCCGGGGACGGGGGTGACGGCGCGGGGCGGCGGAGTGGCGCGGTCCCGGGCCGGGGAAGAAGAGGGCGCCGGGTTCCACTCCTCGCGGCGGCGGGCAGCAAGAGGGGTGGTGGCGCGGCGTGGCGGGACGACAGGGTGGCGGCGGCAGCGGGGAGGGGCGAGCTCGGGGAGGCGGTGATGGCGACCGGGAGAGGGGATTTTGAAGGGGGCGCTAGGTCGGTTTGGGGGGGGTCGGATAGGCGGTGCGAGGGCGCGGAGAGGGGACCGGCGCACTCCGGCGCTTGCGGCCAAGCGTGGCAGCGGTGACGCCGGCCGGTCGGGAAAAAGGGGAAAAAAGGGGGGATAAAGGAGGCTTGCCTCCTAGCCGATTCGGGTAAGGGCGCGCGCGCGGGGAGAGAGAGGGGAAGGCGCGCGCTCGGCCCCTTGGCGGCACGCGCGCGCAGCACAGCGGCGGGGCCGAACGGGGGCAGCACGGAACGGCGCCGGCGGGGGCCGTTGGGGAAGAGAGAGAAAGGGGAGAACGGCGAGCGGAGGAGGAGACCGGGAAAGAGGGAGCTGGTGCTCCCGGCTCGGGCGCGGGCGGGCAGAGCGGCCTGGCGCGGCCCAGCGGGGGGGAGGTGGCCGAGCGGGAGGGACTGGGCCGAGGCGGCCCGCAAAGGGAGAGAGAGAGAAAGGGAGGCCGAAGGCTGGGGGACTGGGCCGGCTGCGGCCCAGGAGGGAAGGGGGAGAGAGAAAAGAAGGCCGAAGGGGGAAATCGGCCCAAGGGCAGAGGGGGGGTAAAGTGGACTTTACCTGAGAAAGAAAGAGAGGGAGTTTTAGGGCTCGGATTCGAAATTCGATTTCGCGGTTTTCTTTGGGATTGAACTGAGAGGGGAAACACGAGACCTTGGCACACTGTTAACGACGGATTTTGGTAATCGACTTGGAAAGGAAAGAGGAAACCGAAGCAGAGAGGAAGGATTGAGTTGGAGTCGGACCAGGCTTTGTATCGGACCCGGTAACCGTATCGGACTGGGGAGGTGTTGCTATAAAGAGCGTATCGGCCGATACGGATTTGGTTTGGTTGTGGGCCGATGCAGGTTGTGAGTTGACAGTGTCAACGTGGGCTTGGTCTGGGCTCGAAGTAAGCTTCAAGGAAGTTGCCAAATAGAGATAAAGCTCGGTTTTAGGCAATTGTATCTTGTAAATTAAGTAGTGTAGATCTAATCTGTGGCTTAAGTCTGCCGCAAGGACTTGTTTGTTAGTTGTAGATAAGATCGTGCCCTACAAGGGTTCTGTTGTAACCTCGGGTATAAATATCCCGATAGTTTGTACATGTAAGGTCTCTCAATCAATCACACAATCAAATCAATCTACTTCCGGCGCATCGCCAACCCTCGCAAGAGGTCTTCTTCGACGAGTTCTTGCTTCCTCGGAGCAGAGGTAAGAACTCGTCCCCGATGATCTGCATCGTCGGGGCTAACGTGTCGCTTTAGACACGTTAAGCCTCGATGATGTGATCGTCGATTATAATGTCTTGAATAGTTTTGACAGGTATCTTAATTAAGCCTTGCCAGCGGTTTACTCGCTTTAGGGTTTATTGCCGACGATGGTTTAATTCTTATGCTTGGCTAGATTGTTCAATGCAGCTGCCATCCCCAAAAGCAATCGACGACTTGATTTTCTTTGTGTTAAGTCTCAATTCACACTTCGAGTTGCCATCGACCTTAGTCCTGTTTTGAGATCTAACACAAAGCCTGTTTTCGGTTGTAATTAAGGATAGTACCGGGGTTTTAGCCGGTCTTATCTAACATATGTGATTGCTTTATGTTTCTTGCATATGTTTGCCACTTATATGTGCAGATCGATAAGTATAGATATGTCGATCATGAGGTAATCTCAGGATTTCTTTATGGTTGACGTGTTTATACTGGTCGATTGGCTCGTATAAGGTTGCACTAGAGTACTAGCTGGTGTAGTTACCTTTGTCATCTTTATCGGCCGGTATTATTAGTTGAGGTCTACATATCAATGAAGGCCGATAAGATTAGATTCATGTCTTACTTATTTTCTAAGTGAGCCGATATAGCTTTGCCCTACCGGCTGGGCTATGACAATGTGTCATCGGTCTGCTGACCGATCGGCCATTGTTCTCTGACTTGGTTCACTTGTTTCTTGTTGATTGCAGATCAAATCAACTGGCACGCTCTACTTACGACTAGGCAAGCCATTTGGACCTGCACTGGAGTTAAGCAGATCTCCCAGGCCGCCGTGGTAACGCGGAACCCGTTTGGTTGCTGGACGGGTCGAAATTCTGCGCCAACACGCTTTTGGCACGCCCAGTGGGACCCCAAGAACACAAGCTTATCACCAGCAACAAGAACACCTCGAGATGTCGAAGCAGGCCGAGATCGTCGAGGAGAACGTCATTCCCGTGACCGCTGACCAGCTCAGCGCAGAACAAAAAGCTGAGATGGATAGTCTGGTCGCACAGTTCCAGAATATGTACCTGCAAACGTATTCTAGGACTCGGCAGGGCACCTTGATTCAAAAGTCCAAGGTGGTCATGCCGAGTTCCGGAGATGGAGCTGGAATGTCGGCGGCGGCGCACGATCACGCCGTCAAAACTGAAGACACTGCAGCGCCGACGTTGCAAGACAGGATTGACTCCGCAGTCCACTCTGTGCTAGTCAACCAATCAGGGATTTTGGTGAACACCTTGACTAATACGGTCAAGTCTATCTTAGACGGGTCAATTCACCAGTTCAAGCCTCAGGGGCCGATTTTCTTGCCAGAAAATAAGTTCCCTGCATATCGGACCCTGAGGAATGATCTGAGCACGTCTCAGCCAACACCGCCGATGCCACCCTCATCGGCGCAGCCGACAATAACATTGCCACTGGTCCTCACCAGGCAGACCGGGGGCAGCCCTCAGCTCATCACCGAGGAACAATACGCTCAATGGGCCAAGGGGAAGCAACCGGTGGTTGAGCCGATGCAGCAAGTTCCTGTCAACCAGCCATCGGCCGGACAACCGCAAGCCTCAGTGTTCAATAGTCCTCCACTTCAAGTTGCATACAACATGCCGCAAGGCTATCAGCAGTACCCTGCAGGACAGTATGGCGTACCGAACTCGGATCATCATTACCAGCCATACTCCCCTAGGCAGTATCAAGCAGAGGGTCTGCAACAATCGTTTCAGCCAGACCTCCCACATCGGCCCGCAGGATATTGGGCCGATATGATAGCCGAAGTGATGCGGGATCAATTCGGCTTGAAGCCCAAGGAGAACTCTACGGTGTATCGGCACCCGTATCCCGAGGAATTTGACAGGGTACCGTTGCCAGGCCGATATAAGATCCCGGATTTCTCCAAGTTTTCGGGACAGGACAACGTCTTGACATATGAGCATGTCAGCCGATTCTTAGCACAGTGCGGGGAGGCATCGGCTATCGAGGCGTTGAGGGTGAGGTTTTTCCCTCTGTCCTTATCAGGGTCTGCATTCACGTGGTTCTCTTCCTTGCCCTGCAATTCCATCAGAGGATGGATAGATCTGGAGAAACACTTTCATAGATACTTCTACAATGGCGTACAAGAGATGAAACAGTCAGATCTGACTGCCATCAGGCAACGAGTGGATGAATCGGTCCCTGAATACATACAAAGGTTCAGAGACATACGGAACAGATGTTATAGCCTCAGTCTGACCGATTCCCAGTTGGCCGATTTGGCATTTCAGGGATTGCTAGGGCCGATACGCGAGAGGTTCTCCTCGCAGGAATTTGACAGCCTCGCTCAGCTGGCACAACGAGTATCGGCCCACGAGCAGCGATTCCAGGAGGCAAAGAAGTTCGCGAAAAAGATTAACACTGTTTATCAGTACGCCTCCGACGATGACGACGATGAAGATGGTGATGTCGACCTAGCCGAGTGGGCCCGGATGAGGAAATCAACAACTTGCCAGTGGGCCAAGAAAGGAGATAAAGAAGATAAATATGATTTCGACATCAAAAAGGCCGATAAGATATTTGACCTGCTGTTGCAAGAAAAGCAGATTCAACTGCCAGTAGGTCACGTATTGCCATCGGCCGAAGACATCAAGAAAAGGAGATATTGCAAGTGGCACAATTCCTATTCACACCATACAAATGAATGCAAGATCTTCCGGCAACAAATTCAATCGGCCATCGAGCAGGGCAGAATTAAAATCGACGATGCCAAGCGGCCGATGAAGATTGAAGGCCACCCGTTCCCAGTCAACATGGTGCGGGCGGACAGGGCCGATGGCGGTGGTCATCGGACTGGCAAGCGGCCTCATCAGACCTCTGAGGGTCTGATCAGAAAATATCGGCGGAGGCGGGAGGATCAAGCTCAAGACCAAGCCGATCAAGACAACTCCTACGACCCACACTGGGAGTGCGAGTTTTTTCGCTTCTGCTGGAATGAAGGGATGAGGTTGCCATCTATCCAGGAGTGCCCTGCATGCAGTGGTGTAGAAAATTCTTATCAGGGCAGCTCAAGCAGACAAACGCATCGGCCGGCCAAGCAACGGAAATCCGTGCATGAAAGGCTGGGGCCGATGCACCAAGATCAACACGATGAAGATGAGGAACAAGTCCAGAACCCCCAATGGTGCCCAAGCGATGTATTCAGCAAGACACAGAAGCGGCGGGTTCAGAGGTTAAGGAGGAAAGAGCAAATCCAAGAGCAACAAGCTGAAATACCCCATCGGCCCACCAAGACCAAAAAAGAGTGGAGGATAAAATCCACGGTGGCCAGGGCCGATGAGGGCACCTCCAATATAGCTCAGGGCTACTCAGCTTCAAAAGGTAAAAAAATGACATCGGCGCCTGTTAACATGGTGTTTGTATTGCCAGCAGAATACTGTGTGCAGGCGGCCGATGAAGCGATGGCCGATGATGAACAAGGTTCAGCCAGGCTACGCTTGTCACCAGACCAAGCTATCTTCGACAAGCCAGTTGACGCCAGCCACAGACATCTACGGCCGTTGTACATCAAAGGATTCAACAACGGGCGGCCGATGACGAAGATGCTGGTCGATGGTGGCGCAGCAGTCAATTTAATGCCATACACAACCTTCAGGAAGCTTGGAAAAGTACCTGAGGATCTTATCAAGACAAATATGGTATTAAAGGACTTCGGTGGCAACGCATCCGAGGCGAAGGGGGTCCTGAACGTGGAGCTCACCGTGGGCAGCAAAACAATTCCCACCACCTTCTTCGTCTTCGATGGAAAGGGTTCCTACAGCTTGTTGTTGGGACGAGATTGGATCCATGCAAATTGCTGTGTCCCTTCAACAATGCACCAATGCCTCATGCAATGGCAAGGGGACCAAGTCGAGATCGTGCAGGCCGATCGGTCAGTACATGTCGCCAATGCCGATCTCGCAGTTTGGGAGATGGAGGGAATCGACTGCTTGTCCGGGCGAGTCTGGGACGCCGATTTCCTCAAGGTAACCGACTGCGACATCGAGGCAATTGAAGACCAAGACAAGCGGTTACTTTAGCGAAGATGCACCATCCGCCGTTGACAATGACCCCTACACAGATGACGCGGTGGATGAGTTAGACGGCAAGTTGGGACAAGGTTTTACGTCGGCCGATGAATTGGAAGAAATTGATATAGGAATAGGTGATAGGCCTAGGCCGACGTATGTAAGCGCTAATTTGCCAAAGGAATACAAGAATAATTTGATAGATCTTTTGAAAGAATTCAGAGATTGTTTTGCATGGGAATACCATGAGATGCCAGGATTAAGCCGATCGATTGTAGAACATCGGCTACCAATCAAACAAGGCTATCGGCCTTTTAAGCAAGCTCCTTGGAGGTTTAAGGCCGATATGCACGAAGCCATAAAAGCAGAGATCACAAGACTTTACGACGCCAACTTTATCAGGCCCTGCCGATACGCGGAGTGGGTCCCCAACATAGTTCCGGTATTGAAAAAGAACGGCAAGCTAAGGGTATGCGTCGATTTCAGAGATCTAAATAAGGCGACGCCCAAAGACGAGTACCCTATGCCGTTGGTCGATTTGCTAGTCGACGCTGCTTCTGGGCATAAGATCATTAGTTTCATGGACGGAAACGCGGGTTACAACCAGATCTTTATGGCTAAAGAGGACATTCATAAGACAGCCTTCAGGTGCCCAGGGGCAATCGGCCTATATGAATGGGTCGTCATGACATTTGGTTTGAAGAATGCTGGAGCTACGTATCAGAGGGCTATGAATTACATTTTTCATGATCTTATTGGCTCTCTGATTGAAGTTTATATAGACGATGTTGTTGTAAAGTCAAGAGAACATGATATGCACTTGGCCGACTTACGCAAGGTACTAGAAAGGGCAAGGAAATATGGTTTGAAGTTGAACCCTAACAAATGTGCCTTTGGCGTATCGGCCGGTCAGTTTTTGGGTTTCTTGGTCCATGAAAGGGGGATTGAAATCACACAGAAGAACATCGATGCCATCAAGAAAATCAAGCCTCCAGAAAACAAGACCAAGTTACAGTCTCTGCTTGGCAAGATCAACTTCGTCCGGCGTTTTATATCAAATTTGTCAGGCCGTATAGAGCCATTCACTCCACTGTTGAAAATAAAGGACGACGAAGAATTCATATGGGGTGACAAGCAACAAAAAGCGCTAGACGATATCAAAGAATATTTAACTTTTCCGCCGGTCTTAATTCCTCCACAAAAAGGAGTCCCATTCAAATTGTACTTGTCAGCCGATGAGAAATCCATCGGCTCAGTCTTGGTTCAAGATGTTAACGGCAAGGAAAGAGCTATTTTTTATCTCAGCAGGAGAATGTTAGACGCTGAGACAAGGTACACGCCGGTGGAGAAATTATGCCTTTGTTTATATTTTTCATGTACTAAATTGAGGCATTACCTGCTTTCCAACGAGTGCATCGTAGTGAGCAATGCCGATGTGATGAAATACATGTTATCGGCCCCTGTGTTGAAAGGACGAGTCGGGAAGTGGATCTTTGCTTTAACAGAGTTTGATCTTCGATATGAATCGGCCAAAGCGATCAAAGGACAAGCCTTGGCCGATTTCATCGTTCAACATAGAGATGACTCAGTCGCATATGCAGACATTGTGCCATGGACATTATATTTTGATGGATCCGTCTGCAGACACGGTTGCTGTATCGGCCTAGTCATCATATCCCCTCGGGGGGCAAGTTTTGAGTTCGCTTTCACTATCAAGCCTTACTATACCAACAATCAAGCAGAATATGAAGCGGTGCTTAAAGGCTTTCAGTTATTACAAGAAGTCGAGGCCGATGCCGTGGAAATCATTGGTGATTCACAGCTAGTAATTAGTCAACTTTCTGGGGAGTATGAGTGCAGAGACGATATTCTCAAAGTCTATAATGAGGAGTGCAAAGAGTTATTACACGGTTTCCGGATCGTAATGATGAGGCATATACCCAGGAAGCAGAATTTCGAAGCCAATGATTTAGCTCAGGGGGCATCGGGATACAGGCCGATGGCTAAAGACGTTCCAATTCAGATTGCTCTCGTGCACGCCGATGACTGGAGGTTTGATATCATTGAGTATTTGAGAAACCCTTCCCAATCGGCGTCACGCAGAATGAAATATAAAGTTTTACACTATGTCTTATTGGACGATAACCTATATTATCGGACGGTTGATGGTGTCCTACTCAAATGCCTAGGTCCTGAGGAGGCTAAAACCGTTATGAGCGAAGTACATGAAGGGATTTGTGGCACCCATCAATCGGCCCATAAAATGAAATGGCTGATGAAGCGCGTCGGATATTTTTGGCCAACCATGCTAGAAGATTGCTTCAAGTATTATAAAGGATGTCAGGATTGTCAGAAATTTGGAGCAATTCAGAGAGCACCGGCATCGGTTATGCATCCAATCATAAAGCCGTGGCCGTTTCGTGGATGGGGAATAGATATGATCGGCCAGATTAACCCACCATCAAGTAAGGGACACAAGTATATATTAGTGGCTACAGATTACATCACAAAGTGGGTTGAGGCCGTTCCTCTCAAGAAGGTTGATTCCAAAGACGCTATTCAGTTCGTCAAGGAGCATATCATATATCGGTTTGGGTTACCTCAGACAATAACTACAGATCAGGGATCAATCTTCGTGTCCGACGAGTTCGTTCGATTTGCTGACAGCATGGGCATCAGATTACTCAATTCTTCTCCTTACTATGCGCAGGCCAATGGGCAGGCAGAGGCTTCTAACAAGTCTTTAATCAAATTAATCAAGAGGAAAATTGACGAACAGCCGAGGCAATGGCATACAACGCTGGCCGATGCCCTTTGGGCGTATCGGATGGCTTGCCATGGTGCAATCCAAGTGCCTCCCTATCAACTGGTCTACGGGCATGAAGCTGTACTACCGTGGGAAACCGCCATCGGCTCAAGAAGGATTGCTTTGCAAGACGACTTGACAGCCGACGAGTACCATAATCTTATGGTTGATGAATTGGATGATTTGGCACATGTTCGATTACGGGCCTTAGAGAAAATCAAGCGTGATAAAGATAGAGTGGCCCGTCATTATAATAAAAAGGTCGTTGCCAAATCGTTTGAGGAAGGAGACCTTGTGTGGAAATTAATAATGCCGATTGGCTCCAGAGATAATAAATTCGGCAAATGGTCACCTAATTGGGAAGGCCCCTTTCGAATTCATCGACGTGTTCCTCACAATGCCTATCTGCTCAAGGGATTAGATGGCGAGATTTATGGACGAGCTCTCAATGGCAAATACTTGAAACAATATTATCCCAGTGTCTGGATTGACTCATGATCGGCCCTCTAGCCGATTTATGATTACAGCCGATGTAGTCAAGCATCGTCTTTAGATGGCCGGTAAATACTATCGCCCTTAGTTCAAAATTTCAGAATATGAGCCCTCATCTTCCAAAATTTGGGGGGCATATATATATACAGGAATTTTCCAGGAATTTTCAAGGATTTTTCAGTTTGGCGATTGACTTCGGCTCTCTGGCCGATGAGATTGTTTATAATGAGAATTTTCAAAGATTTTTCAGTTTGGCGATTGACTTCGGCTCTCTGGCCGATGAGATTGTTTATAATGAGATTGTTCGTATTAAAGATATATGTGTCTGGAATTTTCAAAACAAATTCGGCTGCACGGCCGATAAGGTGTGAGAGGATTTTAATTCGGCTGCACGGCCGATAAGGTGTGAGAGGATTTCAGAAGCAATAAATTAGGCTGGAATTTTCAAAAGAATTTTCAAAACAAATTCGGCTGCATGGCCGATAAGGTGTATGTTTATATATTATAAAAATAACATATGCTACATCACCCTATGAAGTCCGCAATAGCAGCAATGGCTTTACAGCGAATCTGCTAGACGTCTTCAATAGCCTGGGCGTCATCGGCCATCGTCCCTGGGATCGGTTTCAGTGATTTGCTTAGGGTCGCGAGGTACTTGGCCGATGCCTTGAGCTTTGCCATCTGATCTTCTATGGCTTTAGGGGATGCAGCTATTCCGGCTTCGGCTTCTTGGATTTCTCGACGTGTCGATTCCAGCTTCGATACCAGCTCTGCCTCGAGGCGACGGAGCTCTTCAAGTTTGTGCTTCAAGACAATCGGCTCTACCGCTAACTCGTCCAGCTTGGTTTTGTCAGCGTTAACTTGGGCCTTGCTGGCGGATAAAGCCGATTCCAGTTGGTCACGCTCTCGTCGCTCTGCGAGTCTTTCTTTGGCTTTGTTGAGCTTGAATCGGTATTGCTCCAAGAAGATGGCCGGTGTTAGGACCTCCATTAGGTCTTCAGGCAGTTCGTCTTGAATTTCTTGTACCCTGACCCTGATGGAGGTGCAATCTTCCACCAAGTACTCCAGCGAGGACTCCAGCCGATTGGCGATATCGGTCAGCCGGTTCTTCAGATCATCAGAGATTGGTGCCCTGGCTGTGCTGGGTAGTTCCTTGTCCTCATCATCAAGAAACTGGCCGATATCAAAGGAGAACATATCGGCTAGGTTCTGTAAATATCAACATGGGTTGAGGTTAGCATTGTTAATCAGGAATCGACAGAAAGGGGATCAGGGTAATCGTGGTTACCTGTGTTGGAGCATCGGTGGTGCTTGCATCGGCCTTCCTTTGCTTTGTCGACATAGTAGGCGAGGGGGTTGGCCGATGTGGTGAACGTGATGGAGCCCTAGGCTGAAAAAGCAGGAAATTGGTGAATAGGGTTATGTGATTACAAAAATAATGCAAAAAATCAACTCTTACCGAGACAGTCGGAGAGGGTGGTGGAGAAGGAGAAGGGGTCCTCAATCGTGCCTTGGCTCGTTCGCGCCGTTGCAAAGTTGTTTTCTTGGTTCTTGGCAAAGGGACCGATTGAGTTCTCTCCTTCAACGCAGACGACACCGCAGCCTAAAAAGGATATGAAGTTAAAGTGTGACAGTACAAGGAGATTATGTAAACACAAAGAAGAAATTATATTGACCTTGCGAACTGCGTGTCTGGTCCTTTTTGGTTGCGGGGCATCATCTTGGTCATCGGCCGGTGGGATCTCCGCAGCTTCGGCCGATGGCTCCTGGGTGGTTTCACCCGACGGGTTTTCTTCTTCGTGTGCATCGGCCGCTGCTGCATCGATTTCCTCCTCCATCACTTGTTCTTCGAGGAATTCTTCCAAGGAGGGGTCTAGCTCTTCGGCATCGGCCTGGTCATCGGTTTTAGCCTTCTTGCTGGCTTTCTGCGATTTGCCTTTGGCCGGCGCTTTCCTCTTGGGGTTTTCTTTAGGCATCGGACCTTGGAGAAGCGTCGCTACTTTTGGGGCAGTGAGGCCGATGATGGATTCCAGGATGGTTGACCCCGATGGAGCTATGGCTTGAGCGTAGAAGATCTTCCGTCCACTGTTGCTCACAGAGGGAATCGGCTCGTCTGGGACTTGAGGGCTGATGCCTTGGATAAGTTCTGTCACATAGAACCTGGCCGATCGATGAAAGATGTGAGCGGCCCACTCTTGCCACCAAGTTTGGAAGTTAATGTGCACGAAGGCATTCAGATGCAGCCGATCGCAGTCACCAAGATTTGGGAGCTCGATTTCCATTGCTTTGTTCATAACCAGGGCCGATGGGACTGTGCCTCTGCTCTCTAGGAGCTTATGAAGATGCAAGCTAATGGGAAGTTGTCCGAGCCCGCATTGTCTAGCAGCTGTCATTGGGGTGTAAAACTCATAGGACAAGCTGGTGCTCCTTCCCTGAAAGATGCCTACTGGGAGCAGGCATGGAGTGAGGCCGATCATGAATAATTCCCTTGATTCCATGTCATCATTTATTAAGCTCAGTTGCAGATCATCTGGAAGCTCAAAGTCTCGGTCCGATGTATAGACAAACATATCCATCTTGGCTGATGGAGGGCCGGTGAAGAAATGGATGAACCATGTAGCCATGTCATCGGCCGATTGATCTGCGCCGGGGTAGACGGAGGCTGCTTCCCCGTAGGATATGCATCTTCTGTTCCTGGGATCTTCGTGATCGGCATATTTTGATGGGAAGCGAGAATCTGATAGAGGCGGCCGATCAGCCATGGTGTTGGTGTATATGGTTAGCCAGAGTTGAATGAACCACCATGGTCCTCCATGTGCCACGGTTTGTTTCAACATTAAGTCTTGAGTGGCAATATGGAGTAGCCGATATACAGCTCCCAAGAGGTATCGGCTGAGAGGGATTTGCTTCTTGCTGACCAAAGCCTGAGCCAGGTGTTGACAATTTGTAGTAGGACCACAGGTCGATCCACAGAAGACGAATCTTTCCAACCATAATGTCAGGAACGCTACATGTTCTCGCTCTGAGACCGATCCTTGTTCCATGTGCTCAGAGATATACCCAGACCAGCCTCCAATTTTCTTGGTTTTCAGTTTGTGGCTGCTGTTTATCAGGAGGCTGAAAGGATTAATCTCAGAGTCGATGTCTAGTCCTGTCAGTACCTTGATATCTATGAGGGTTGGGGTCATCGGACCTTGCTTGAACATAAAGGCGTTCAAGGTACTTGACCAGAAGTAGCTGGCAGCTGACATTAGTGGCTCATTCTTTTTGGTATCGGCCAGGGACAGAGTTATGCATTGGCCGATTCCAATATCGTCCCAGTGGACTTGTTTGACGGCAGCAATCCTTTTGTGCCAGGTCCTGTATCCGTTTAGTTTTGATGGCCATGACCTGAAGGTGTGCTTCCACGCCGAGACAGTGGGCTTGGCTTGCCTGAAAGGAATTCTGTCTGTTTCGGCGTTGATTAGCCAGGTTGGGTCGCAGTCGCCCATGGGGCCCAGGAGAAAGCGATGGGATTTATCGTCGGTGGGAATCAAGATTTGGTTTTTGAAGACCTAAATCGTGAGAACAACGATGAAAATATAAGGCTTGAGGGGGACAGAGAGTAAAACCCTAACTTGGAGAAATCGACGGGGAAAGCGATAATGCAGGATTGAACAAGTCGACTTACCGCGGGGATCTCAGAGGTGTAGAATGGGGCGGAAGCCATTGTTGTTGAAGAAGGGATCGTTGCGGAAGGGGTCGATGTCGATGGAGTATCGAGCGGTCGCCGGAGTTGAAGAACACGAGGAGTTTGTTGAATCGGCGGCGAAAGGGTTCGAATCTGGATCTGTGCGGTTTTCAGGTTAGACCTAGCAAAAAGTCGATGAGTTCCCTGGAGCTAATTCCGCCACATTATATAATGAAGCGGAATTGGGGGGCATGTGTTAACGACGGATTTTGGTAATCGACTTGGAAAGGAAAGAGGAAACCGAAGCAGACAGGAAGGATTGAGTTGGAGTCGGACCAGGCTTTGTATCGGACCCGGTAACCGTATCGGACTGGGGAGGTGTTGCTATAAAGAGCGTATCGGCCGATACGGATTTGGTTTGGTTGTGGGCCGATGCGGGTTGTGAGTTGACAGTGTCAACGTGGGCTTGGTCTGGGCTCGAAGTAAGCTTCAAGGAAGTTGCCAAATAGAGATAAAGCTCGGTTTTAGGCAATTGTATCTTGTAAATTAAGTAGTGTAGATCTAATCTGTGGCTTAAGTCTGCCGCAAGGACTTGTTTGTTAGTTGTAGATAAGATCGTGCCCTACAAGGGTTCTGTTGTAACCTCGGGTATAAATATCCCGATAGTTTGTACATGTAAGGTCTCTCAATCAATCACACAATCAAATCAATCTACTTCCGGCGCATCGCCAACCCTCGCAAGAGGTCTTCTTCGACGAGTTCTTGCTTCCTCGGAGCAGAGGTAAGAACTCGTCCCCGATGATCTGCATCGTCGGGGCTAACGTGTCGCTTTAGACACGTTAAGCCTCGATGATGTGATCGTCGATTATAATGTCTTGAATAGTTTTGACAGGTATCTTAATTAAGCCTTGCCAGCGGTTTACTCGCTTTAGGGTTTATTGCCGACGATGGTTTAATTCTTATGCTTGGCTAGATTGTTCAATGCAGCTGCCATCCCCAAAAGCAATCGACGACTTGATTTTCTTTGTGTTAAGTCTCAATTCACACTTTGAGTTGCCATCGACCTTAGTCCTGTTTTGAGATCTAACACAAAGCCTGTTTTCGGTTGTAATTAAGGATAGTACCGGGGTTTTAGCCGGTCTTATCTAACATATGTGATTGCTTTATGTTTCTTGCATATGTTTGCCACTTATATGTGCAGATCGATAAGTATAGATATGTCGATCATGAGGTAATCTCAAGATTTCTTTATGGTTGACGTGTTTATACTGGTCGATTGGCTCGTATAAGGTTGCACTAGAGTACTAGCTGGTGTAGTTACCTTTGTCATCTTTATCGGCCGGTATTATTAGTTGAGGTCTACATATCAATGAAGGCCGATAAGATTAGATTCATGTCTTACTTATTTTCTAAGTGAGCCGATATAGCTTTGCCCTACCGGCTGGGCTATGACAATGTGTCATCGGTCTGCTGACCGATCGGCCATTGTTCTCTGACTTGGTTCACTTGTTTCTTGTTGATTGCAGATCAAATCAACTGGCACGCTCTACTTACGACTAGGCAAGCCATTTGGACCTGCACTGGAGTTAAGCAGATCTCCCAGGCCGCCGTGGTAACGCGGAACCCGTTTGGTTGCTGGACGGGTCGAAATTCTGCGCCAACACACACGACAAGACTCAACCGAAGAGCAACTTTCGCAAATAGAGTTTTTAGTAAATTAGTTTTCCCGCTAACGCCGCGACAAAACGGGCGTTACAACGAGCTTGCCTTAACTTACTGTGATGGTCATGGATGTGGCTGTGCTGGCGTCTAGTTTATTTGATTAGACTACAGCAGCTATGCATTTTTTTTAGTACAATGACAGCAGTAGCTAGATACCAAAGACCAGTACAACAATAGTTGAACCAAACTGCGATTATTATATCCGATTAAACCTGTGTTTAATAAAATGCATTGAAAAACTGAAGATTTATGTTGATTCATCACATGTCAATTGAGTGATTATGTCCTACAATGACTTAAGTGAAATGTATAGCTTGAAAGCTTGTGCTAGGATTTTGTTCCTTGAAATCCATTGTCACTTGTGAGTGTAGTTCATGCTTAAATTAATATTATAATATTCTGTGATTTCTGTGTTTCAGGAAATATTATACGTGATCTTGAAATTATTTTTTTTTGTGTTTCAGGACTATAGGTGCCGGTTCTTGTAAAGAACCAGCACCTATGAGGCATCAAAGGTGCCAGGTCCTATCCATTATAGGTGCCGGTTATTTATAGGAGCCGGCACCTATAATACCATATAGGTGCCGGTTCGACATTTACAACTGACACCTATAGTGTTATAGATGCCGGTTGAGGAACCGATACCAATAGCTTTGAGCATTGGTGCCGACCAATTGGTGCTGGCTTCGAAACCGGTACCTATGAGGCCTTTGGAACCGGCACCAATGAGTATTTGTGTAGTAGTGATTTTATTTGTTTCTCTTGTCGATTGCATATCAAATCAACTGACACGCCCTAAAACACTTAAGCAAGCCATTGGACCTGCACTGGAGCTATGCAAATCTCCTAGGCCGCCGTGCAGCCTATGAAACCTGTCTTGGGCATGAGGACAAGAGGGATTTTGCAGCTACACAAGGCACTGTGAAGTGCAGCGGCGGCCAGGGAAGGAAGCGACGGTTGAAGCCAAAAGAGAAGCTAGATTTTTGTATTTAAATGGAAGTTTTAGATTTTTTGAATTGAATTTTTTTTTGTATTTTGATCTGAAAGTTTTGGATTTGAATCGAAAGTTTTTTATTTTGAGATGAAAGTTTTAAATCTTTCAACTGAAAGTTTTAGGCTTATATTGAAATTTGTCAATTTGAGTTGAAAGTGTTTTTGATTTTGAGATGAAAGATTTGGATTTGAATCAAAAGTTTTGAATCTCTCAACTGAAAGTTTTTGATTTGAGATGAAAATTTTAGGTTTATATTGAAAGTTTTTTGCATAAGTAAAGAGTTCTGAAGACCCGAAGCAATTTCTAAATTGGAGTCCGATGACTCAGTGTGAGCGGGAATGCTAGGAATTGCGCGGCATGAAGCCGACTCGCCATGTGCCGATGGGCATGTGGTGTGCGCAACTTGAGCTTGTAGTGTGCGCGAGATACGTTGTTAGTCCCAAATAAGGCAGTAGAAAAAACTCCTCTTCCATATGTGTACCTCAAGTCCATATAGGTAAAGTCACATGATTGCAAATTTCTGCATTGCCAAGTTCATGTAGTGAACAAACTTGAACCTTGCGCCATGTCAGAGGGGACTAGCTAGCAGAGAAAGCCTCTAAGATGGTTGCAGTGTGCAGGCGGTGTGGAGCATTAAGTGTCGATACACCACTCAGAGCGGAATGAAACGTAACCAAGAGCCAACATTGGCAATGAGGCATAGTGGACCAAGATGAAGGTAAAGCAATAGAACTAATGATCTTGAACGATGATGTTGGTAGGGGTGGCTAGACTGCTGGCCTAGAGCGATGACAATGGTAGCAAAAAAGACGTCATGGTGGTGCTTGAAGTAGGTGACTAAGAATCCTAGCGAATGATGATGACTTGTGCAGACAATGAGGGCATCGATGCGTAAACAGCGATAAAGACAACAATAGCGGCGACACTACAGCCTAACTACCTAAGCGTGGCACAGCTGCTACTCCAAAATATGACCATGAGTAGCAACACCGTGGTTCGAGTGGACTGCACAGTGGCAACCCAAGCTAAAGGTGTAGTACACGTGCTCGAAGACAACCCGTTCCACAAGAGTGGGATGCAGACAGGCACTCCATCAGGTGAATAGGCCGACCGCAAACAATACAACACAATGGTGAATGATGTTGCACAGACCAGAGTCGAGGACGATGATCACGGATGATGGGAGCAGTGTAAAGGACAACGAACGACAGTGGGTGATGCAAACTTGATCTCTGATCAGGGTTCAATATTTTGATTTCGGTATTTGTATCGGAGGGTGCTGATATGGCAAAATTTCTGAAATTTTGGTCCGAAATTTTGAACAAAATTTAGTCAAATTTAAACAAATATTGCCAAAATTGTCACACCCTGAAAATTCAAAATATATAAATTGTTGTTTAAATGGAATTTCTAGAATTTATTTTAAAAAAGTCTTGAAGAGAAGATCTAGTTTTAATTAATAAATTCCAATATAAAAAGGGGCCAGATAAAATTTCATTAAATACTTTGCTTAATTCTATAATTCCTAGATTTTTCTGGGATTTATTTGAGCTAAGGAAGTATTTTTAATAATGGAATTGCATTTAAGAAATAATTTAAATTAAAAAGGTTTTAAAAGTCTCTTTTGGCTTTGGGCCGAAAGTCGGCCCAAAACCTCTCTTCTCTCTCCTCGGCCCAGCCGGCCCAGTCAGCCGCCGCGCGCGCGCCCTCGCTGCCGCTGACAGGTGGGGTCCACTTGTCAGGCCCGTCGTCTTCCTCGGGCCGAAACCCTAGCGCGCCGTCGCCGAGCCGCCGCCGCTGTTTCCTTCCGATCCGGCCGTTCCTTTCCTTCTCCGGCCGAATCAATAGAGGGGAAATGATCTCCGGGATCTCCTCTACCTTTTCTCCTTTGGAATCTTTGGTTAAATCGCTTTGGAAAGCGTCGGAGACGAGTTCGATTCGGATCGGTTTTCCCTCTCTCCAAGCCGAAGGTTTCCTTCGCCGTTGCCGTCGCCGTGGGCCTTCGCCGCCGCCTCCGAGCCCCTTTAAAAGGACCCCCGGTGTCTCCTCTACCCGTCGCAGCCCTCGCCTTCGCCTCTCGTCGCCGGAAGAGCCTTAGCGCCGTGTGCCCTAGCTTCGCCGTCGCCGCCGCCACTTCAGCCGTGCTCCGCCGTCGCTCCAGCTGTCGCCGCCGCTCGGGAAGACCGCCGTCGTCATCGCCAAGTCGCCGCCGTCCTCGTCCGCCCCTTCGCAGCCGTCGGAACCCGCCGGAGCTTCATCGCCGTCGACAACCCGGAGGTAGCCGCCGCTTCCTTCTCGTCGCCGTCGCCGTCCGTTGCTTCTCCGCCGTCGTTTTGGTCGTCGGTGTGTTCGCCGTGCCGTCTGCTTCCCGTTGGTGTCCTCCGTTCGTGCCGTAGCGCCGCCGTTCGCCGGTGAGCGTGCGCCGCCCGAGCCGTCCGCTCCGCCGAGCCGCCGCCGCCGTCGGTGACGTCAACGCTGGCGTCATCAAGGCCGTCCGCCGTGAACCGCCGTGGACCCGATCGATCTCGGCCGTCCATCTTGGATCGGTTAGATCTCGGCCGTCCGTTCGCGTGAACCGCCGCCCATGCGCCGGTCCACCCAAACCCTAGCCCGCTGACGCAATAATCCTTCTTTTCCTTTTCAAAAATAATTCATTATTGCGTCATAATTCAATTTAAACCGATTTAAGTGTTTAATCCGATTTAATCTTTAAAAATTCATAACTAATTCATCTTAGCTCCGATTTAGTTGGTTCAAGTCTCTAATTTTTTCTAAAATTGAGATCTACACATTAAAAATATCCACATGTACTGTTCATGCTTGTTTATGTGCTGTTTTGGTGATTTTGCTCTTTTCTGCTTAGATTCCGTCGTTTCCGGAGAGTCCGTTTTCGCAGAAGAAGAGTTTGAAGAGTTCCAAGGCCAGCAAGGCAAGTCACACAGATCCCAAACAACCCTTTGAGCATATTGATCCTATTTAAAGCTATTGTTTCTATTCAACTATTGCATCTATTTTCGAATGTCATTGGGTGGAATTGACCTATTCTTTGTTATGGCCCTTTTGTACATTGATTACCTTATTCCTTGATACCTTGGGTTATTACAATTTGACTAGTTGAGCTTTATTTATATTGGTTCAACTAGATATTAGATATAATTGCTTAGCCCTGCTTAGAAACATTAGTACACATTCGGGATAACTAATGATTCACTATTATTTCATGATGGCTTATTGATAGTTCACGATGGTCAATCGTGATTAGTTAATTAATTAATGTGCCAACTAAAACCTGGTAATGGTGGGTTGTGAGCACATGGTTTTGATGGTCGTGCTCATGACAATTAAGGACCGGTTCACGAGTTTCGGTTGTGAAACATTAACCGTGCCAACCACAAGCCAGCATGGGCAACGGCTTTATCTTTTGTATAGCATGGTTCATTGCGGGGCACCAGACTGAGAAGTGGCGGAGATAAGCCCACGGGGGTCGCTGGGGAGTCCATGCCTTGTTTATAAGGGGGTGATTATGATCCAGGAAGGTGCGCTGCAATGGATTGTGTTATGCGAGGGGTATTGTCACAACTCCTTTCCGAGATACCGTGGTGGTATTGAGGCACATGGTGACATGATGTGGGGTTGTGTCTTGTGGGTACAGTGGTACACCTCTGGCCAGAGTAAAACTATTCGAATAGCCGTGCCCGCGGTTATGGGCGGGTCTAACAATGTCTTTCGTGATTAGTCTCACACCTCTCATCATTGTAAAAGATGCTTAAACTGGTAATAATCTGATTAGCTCCTGGTTTGGAATGGTATATTCCTGGTTTGGAGATAGAACTGTGCAGCCGGGGTGGTTGTTCAGAATGGTTGGGCCTATACAACAGGGTATGTTGTATAGCGTTGGATTAATATTGTTTAATTACTTAACTGTTTTATCAAATTCTCAAATGTTTGCTAAATGCTGCTTTTGCAAATACAACCATATTATGCCATCCTTTGTTATCCTGTGCACTTGCATATTTGCTGCGTGGCTTGCTGAGTATGTCATATACTCACCTTGCAATCATTCATCAGAGGAAGAGTTCTACAATGAGGCTGATGGTGTGGAGGATTAGGTGTAGCCTTGGTCAAGCTGCCTGTGGAGTGGAGCCGTCTGCGCCGTTTATTTATTTTCCGCTGCTTAGAACTTTATTGATTGAGAGGAACTATCTACCTCTGTAATGACATTCTATTCGCTTATTAATTAGAGTAATATTTGTACTCTATTATCAATTTGTTATTGTGTGCCTCAGCTGATTCCTGGACGAGGGTTCACACACATGTAAGCGTTTGGAATTTTGGATAGAAATTCCGGGCGTGACAAGTTGGTATCAGAGCCTCTTTGACCCTAGGTTATGCCAAATGGTTACCCATAGAAGCCCTCTAAAAATATTGGAAAAGTAGAACTGTTCTCCTCCCTTTCTCTTTTAATTAACCAAACTAATGGCACATGCACTTCATAATTTTTTTTTTAATGGTTCTCATTAAAAATTTATTCCAGTGTTATTAGTACTGTACATCTATTACTGTACTAATGGCTCATTTACCAGCAAAAGTTTTACAATACTGTTTTATTTAATCTTGCTGCAATAAAATAAATTTAGCATGTTGATTTTATAATTTTCTTTCATTTCTTTTGAAACCAGTTATTCAAAATTACAAAATTTGTGACCTCGTTTCCAACTGTTTTAACTTATCTCGCAAAGCTTGGTTTACTTTATTTACTTACCTTTTTACTCTGATTTTCTAACTTTATTCAAATTAATCCAAAAACTTGTGCTATTAATTGGATAAAGGTCTTAACTCCCTCCTTTCACTTGTCTTTAGATGCCGCGTTACAAGCCTGAGTACCTGTTTGGTGTTGAGGGTTTTGTCCAGGAGTTGCGCACGATGTCCTTTGTCATTGGATTTGGGACTGCCCCTTTTTATGCCCAGATTCCTCATGATCGTCATGAAGAGAAGTGCCGAGTCAAAGTCACCTTGAACAGCAATAGTGAAGAGGTCCCCTCAGTGATGTTTGAAGCTGGAGGAAGAAACTACATCCATGCATGTCAGGAGGTGGCAAGGATCGCCATAGGAGAGCTCCGTGATCGCTACAGTGATCAATTGGCCGACACTGAGTATCGCTACCATCCTCGCCAACCCCAGGGAAGTGACCGTGGCAGTTACCTTGAGACTGAAGGAATTGAGAATGATGCTACCACGAAACATTTGGTTGAGATGTTGTGGGCTATGGATGAAAGTCGTGCGGAGACTGTGTTAGCAGCTCAAGATCGTGAAGATCGGAATCGTGGTAAGATTTGCAAGCTAGAAGACAAGGTGGATCGTTTGGAGAAGGAATTAGCCGCATTGAAGGGAGAAGCACCGCCGCAGAAGGCCAGGATTCGTCTTACCGCAAGGAAGAGAGCTCTATTTGTCCCTCGCTATCAACTGGCGCCAAAGGTTCGTGTGGTGGAGAAAGAAGTTGCCCCAGCTCAAGCGGATCCTCCGGTCATCATCATAAGTAGTGATGAAGAAGAAGAATCTAAGCGCAACAATTCCAAGATTGAGTGGGTAGCAACTCAAGATGATGAAGACGAGCCTTCAATCGACCTCCGATGCTTGGAAGAACTAGGGTGACTTGTTAAGTCGTTGTCTTAGATCGTTGTGTTAGTTTGCTTGCTTAAAGTTTGCTTGTGTGTGGCTCGCATGTGATTTACATCAGTGGTGGGATGTAAGTGCATGCGTTTGTTTGCTTTTGAGTGTTAGGAAGTTGGTGAGTTTAGTGGTGTGAGAGTCTTCAGTTTGTAATAATGAAACTCAGTTAAGATCAATAAAAAGTTAAAGTAATTCTCTGTCCTAAGTAGTTTCCCCGGTTTCTCTTCTTGTGCCCTGTCCATGCCAGATGGTGAACACTCGCAGCAATGGGAATGGTCCCAACAACCCCAATAACAATAACAATGGAGAGAATCCCACTCTGGCCCAAGTTCTTGCTCAACAGACACAGCTTATGAACATGATGATGCAGCAATTTCAGAATCAGCAAAACCAAGGGAATAATCATGCACCTCCACAGAACAAGTTAGCAGAATTTCTTCGTGTGAGGCCGCTAGTTTTCTCTAGTACCACTAATCCTGTTGAAGCTAGTGATTGGCTGCATGCCATAGAGAAGAAGTTGGATTTACTTCAGTGTATTGATCAGGAGAAGGTCTCATTTGCATCACATCAGTTGCATGGCCCTGCCTCTGAATGGTGGGATCACTTCCGCCTTAACAGGACTACTGCTGAACCTATCACTTGGCTTGAATTCACCGCTGCTTTCCGGAAGACGCATATACCATCGGGAGTAGTGTCTCTCAAGAAGAAGGAGTTCAGGTCGCTTTCCCAGGGATCTCGCTCTGTTACGGAGTATCTGCACGAGTTCAATCGTCTTGCTCGTTATGCTCCGGAAGATGTGCGCAATGATGAAGAGCGCCAGGAGAAGTTTTTGGGAGGACTTAATGATGAGCTTTCTTACCCACTCATGGTTGGAGATTATCCTGATTTCCAGAAATTAGTGGATAAGGCTATTCGTCAGGAGGACAAGTACAATCGCATGGAGCAGAAGAAACGTCGGATTGCTCAATTCAAGACACAACAGGGAAATAATCAGAAGCCGCGTCTTACTTTAGGACCCCAGTCTATGCCACAGGGAGGTTCTTCGTCTGTTGTTCGTCCGCAACGTCAGTTCTTCAACAACAATGCTGGCAACAACATCCGTAATCAAGCTCCACGTCCTGTTGCAGCTCCAGCACAGCAACAACCTGCCAAGAGGGAGCAAGGCAACAAGCCCGTGGTGTGTTTCAACTGTGGAGATCCAGGACATTATGCTGACAAGTGTCTGAAGCCCCGACGCGTGAAGGTTGTCCCTGCCCAGAATAACTCTGCTGTACCAGCATCCAAGGCTCGTGTAAATCATGTCGCTGCTGCAGAAGCTCAAGATGCTCCAGATGTGATTTTGGGTACGTTCCTTGTTAACTCAGTTCCTGCAACAGTACTTTTCGATTCTGGTGCTACACATTCATTCCTATCTATGAGTTTTGCGGGAAATCATGGGATGGAAGTAGAAGATCTTAGACGTCCTTTGATGGTTAGTACCCCAAGCAATCAAGCACTCTCTTTGCAACGTAGCCCCTCTGTCAAAATAGAAATTCAAGGAGTACCATTTCTGGCCAATCTTATCTTGTTAGAATCCAAAGACCTTGATGTCATCCTAGGGATGGACTGGTTAGCCAGACATAAAGGTGTGATAGACTGTGCCAACAGAAAAGTAACTCTCAACAGCTATGATGGTCGAGTTGTAACTGTTCATGCATTGTCATCTGAGTCTTTAAGGTCAAGACTGAACCAGATAACTTTGGAAGAGATTCCTATAGTCCGGGAATATCCTGATGTGTTCCCAGATGATTTACCTGGTATGCCGCCTAAAAGGGATATAGAGTTCAGAATAGATTTGGTACCTGGAACAACTCCGATCCATAAGAGACCTTATCGAATGGCAGCCAATGAGTTGGCAGAAGTTAAGAGGCAAGTAGATGATTTGCTACAGAAAGGATACATTAGACCGAGTTCATCACCATGGGGAGCTCCGGTTATTTTTGTGGAAAAGAAAGACCATACTCAGAGAATGTGTGTGGACTATCGTGCACTAAACGATGTGACTATCAAGAATAAGTATCCACTACCCAGGATTGATGATTTGTTTGATCAGCTTAAAGGTGCCACTGTTTTCTCCAAGATAGATCTTCGATCAGGGTATCATCAGTTGAGAATCAAAGAGGAAGATATACCTAAGACAGCTTTTACCACTAGGTATGGGTTGTTCGAATGTACTGTTATGTCTTTTGGACTTACCAATGCCCCTGCTTTCTTCATGAATTTGATGAATAAGGTGTTTATGGAATACCTAGACAAGTTCGTGGTGGTCTTTATTGATGATATTCTTATCTACTCTCGAACCAAAGAAGAGCATGAGGAACATCTTCGCCTTGCATTGGAGAAGCTACGAGAACATCAACTGTATGCTAAGTTTAGCAAGTGTGAATTTTGGTTGTCTGAAGTGAAATTCCTTGGTCACGTCATCTCAGCCGGAGGAGTTGCCGTCGATCCTAGTAACGTGGAATCCGTAACCAATTGGAAGCAACCAAAGACAGTTTCAGAGATTCGCAGTTTCCTAGGCCTCGCAGGATATTATCGGAGGTTTATAGAGAATTTTTCCAAGATTGCTAAGCCCATGACACGACTGCTTCAGAAAGATGTGAAGTACAAGTGGTCGGAAGAATGTGAACAGAGTTTTCAAGAATTGAAAAGTCGCTTAATATCAGCTCCAATTTTGATTTTGCCTGATCCAAAGAAGGGTTTTCAAGTGTATTGTGATGCATCCAAACTTGGGTTAGGTTGTGTTCTGATGCAAGATGGGAAGGTGGTTGCCTATGCCTCTCGTCAGTTACGTCCGCATGAGAAGAACTACCCTACTCATGATATTGAGTTAGCTGCAGTCGTTCATGCATTGAAGATTTGGCGTCATTATCTTTTCAGTACTCGTACAGAAGTGTACACCGATCACAAGAGTTTAAAGTATATCTTTACTCAGCCGGATCTGAACATGAGACAACGGAGATGGTTGGAATTAATTAAGGATTATGACATGGGAATTCATTATCATCCGGGAAAGGCTAATGTTGTAGCAGACGCTCTTAGCAGGAAAGGCTATTGCAATGCTACGGAAGGACGACAGTTGCCATTGGAATTATGCAAGGAATTTGAAAGATTAAATTTGGGAATTGTCGGTAGAGGTTTCGTTGCAGCCTTAGAAGCGAAGCCCACTCTAATTGATCAAGTTAGAGAAGCCCAAATTAATGATCCTGATATTCAAGAGATCAAGAAGAATATGAGAAGAGGAAAAGCTATCGGTTTCTTGGAGGATGAGCATGGAACTGTATGGTTGGGTGAGAGAATCTGTGTCCCCGACAACAAAGATCTAAAAGATGCAATTCTGAAAGAAGCTCATGATACTTTATACTCCATTCACCCTGGTAGTACTAAGATGTACCAGGATCTCAAGGAAAGATTTTGGTGGGCAAGTATGAAGCGTGAAATCGCAGAATACGTAGCAGTATGTGATGTTTGTCAGCGAGTCAAGGCAGAACATCAGAAACCCGCCGGTTTGTTGCAACCTTTGAAGATTCCTGAATGGAAATGGGAAGAAATTGGTATGGATTTTATTACTGGTTTACCCAGAACGTCATCAGGCCATGACTCTATTTGGGTAATAGTTGACAGACTTACCAAAGTGGCTCATTTCATTCCGGTAAAGACAACTTATTCCGGAAGTCGCTTGGCAGAATTGTATATGGCAAGGATTGTGTGTTTGCATGGTGTCCCTAAGAAAATAGTGTCTGATCGAGGCAGTCAATTTACTTCAAATTTTTGGAAGAAACTTCAGGAAGAGATGGGTTCTAAGCTGAACTTTAGTACTGCTTATCATCCACAGACAGACGGACAAACCGAAAGGGTGAATCAGATTTTGGAAGACATGTTGAGAGCTTGTGCTTTAGATTTCGGTGGAAGTTGGGATAAGAATTTACCTTATGCAGAATTTTCATACAACAACAGTTATCAAGCTAGTCTACAGATGGCTCCTTACGAAGCACTGTATGGTCGGAAGTGCCGCACTCCGCTTTTGTGGGATCAAACGGGAGAACGTCAGGTTTTCGGGACGGATATCCTAAGGGAAGCAGAAGAAAAGGTAAAGGTCATTCAAGAAAGATTGCGAGTGGCTCAGTCTCGACATAAGAGTTATGCCGACAATCGCCGTAGAGATTTGAGTTTTGAAGAAGGAGACTATGTGTATCTTCGTGTCACGCCTCTTTGAGGAGTTCATCGTTTTCACACCAAGGGAAAATTGGCACCGCGTTTTGTGGGACCTTATAAGATTGTCAGTAGAAGAGGAGAAGTTGCTTATCAGTTGGAGTTACCTCAATCTTTGGCAGGAGTCCATAATGTGTTCCATGTGTCGCAATTGAAGAAATGTTTAAGGGTACCTACTGAAGAAGCTAATCTTGAACAAATAGAAGTCCAAGAGGATCTGACTTATGTGGAGAAACCAATCCGTATCCTGGAAACAAATGAGAGAAGAACCCGGAATCGAGTTATTCGTTTCTGCAAAGTCCAGTGGAGTAATCACTCGGAAGAAGAATCAACTTGGGAACGAGAAGATGAATTGAAGTCAGCTCATCCGCTTCTGTTCGCCAGTTCTTCCGAATCTCGAGGACGAGATTCTGTTTAAGGGGGTAGGTTTGTCACACCCTGAAAATTCAAAATATATAAATTGTTGTTTAAATGGAATTTCTAGAATTTATTTTAAAAAAGTCTTGAAGAGAAGATCTAGTTTTAATTAATAAATTCCAATATAAAAAGGGGCCAGATAAAATTTCATTAAATACTTTGCTTAATTCTATAATTCCTAGATTTTTCTGGGATTTATTTGAGCTAAGGAAGTATTTTTAATAATGGAATTGCATTTAAGAAATAATTTAAATTAAAAAGGTTTTAAAAGTCTCTTTTGGCTTTGGGCCGAAAGTCGGCCCAAAACCTCTCTTCTCTCTCCTCGGCCCAGCCGGCCCAGTCAGCCGCCGCGCGCGCGCCCTCGCTGCCGCTGACAGGTGGGGTCCACTTGTCAGGCCCGTCGTCTTCCTCGGGCTGAAACCCTAGCGCGCCGTCGCCGAGCCGCCGCCGCTGTTTCCTTCCGATCCGGCCGTTCCTTTCCTTCTCCGGCCGAATCAATAGAGGGGAAATGATCTCCGGGATCTCCTCTACCTTTTCTCCTTTGGAATCTTTGGTTAAATCGCTTTGGAAAGCGTCGGAGACGAGTTCGATTCGGATCGGTTTTCCCTCTCTCCAAGCCAAAGGTTTCCTTCGCCGTTGCCGTCGCCGTGGGCCTTCGCCGCCGCCTCCGAGCCCCTTTAAAAGGACCCCCGGTGTCTCCTCTACCCGTCGCAGCCCTCGCCTTCGCCTCTCGTCGCCGGAAGAGCCTTAGCGCCGTGTGCCCTAGCTTCGCCGTCGCCGCCGCCGCTTCAGCCGTGCTCCGCCGTCGCTCCAGCTGTCGCCGCCGCTCGGGAAGACCGCCGTCGTCATCGCCAAGTCGCCGCCGTCCTCGTCCGCCCCTTCGCAGCCGTCGGAACCCGCCGGAGCTTCATCGCCGTCGACAACCCGGAGGTAGCCGCCGCTTCCTTCTCGTCGCCGTCGCCGTCCGTTGCTTCTCCGCCGTCGTTTTGGTCGTCGGTGTGTTCGCCGTGCCGTCCGCTTCCCGTTGGTGTCCTCCGTTCGTGCCGTAGCGCCGCCGTTCGCCGGTGAGCGTGCGCCGCCCGAGCCGTCCGCTCCGCCGAGCCGCCGCCGCCGTCGGTGACGTCATCGCTGGCGTCATCAAGGCCGTCCGCCGTGAACCGCCATGGACCCGATCGATCTCGGCCGTCCATCTTGGATCGGTTAGATCTCGGCCGTCCGTTCGCGTGAACCGCCGCCCATGCGCCGGTCCACCCAAACCCTAGCCCGCTGACGCAATAATCCTTCTTTTCCTTTTCAAAAATAATTTATTATTGCGTCATAATTCAATTTAAACCGATTTAAGTGTTTAATCCGATTTAATCTTTAAAAATTCATAACTAATTCATCTTAGCTCCGATTTAGTTGGTTCAAGTCTCTAATTTTTTCTAAAATTGAGATCTATACATTAAAAATATCCACATGTACTGTTCATGCTTGTTTATGTGCTGTTTTGGTGATTTTGCTCTTTTCTGCTTAGATTCCGTCGTTTCCGGAGAGTCCGTTTTCGCAGAAGAAGAGTTTGAAGAGTTCCAAGGCCAGCAAGGCAAGTCACACAGATCCCAAACAACCCTTTGAGCATGTTGATCCTATTTAAAGCTATTGTTTCTATTCAACTATTGCATCTATTTTCGAATGTCATTGGGTGGAATTGACCTATTCTTTGTTATGGCCCTTTTGTACATTGATTACCTTATTCCTTGATACCTTGGGTTATTACAATTTGACTAGTTGAGCTTTATTTATATTGGTTCAACTAGATATTAGATATAATTGCTTAGCCCTGCTTAGAAACATTAGTACACATTCGGGATAACTAATGATTCACTATTATTTCATGATGGCTTATTGATAGTTCACGATGGTCAATCGTGATTAGTTAATTAATTAATGTGCCAACTAAAACCTGGTAATGGTGGGTTGTGAGCACATGGTTTTGATGGTCGTGCTCATGACAATTAAGGACCGGTTCACGAGTTTCGGTTGTGAAACATTAACCGTGCCAACCACAAGCCAGCATGGGCAACGGCTTTATCTTTTGTATAGCATGGTTCATTGCGGGGCACCAGACTGAGAAGTGGCGGAGATAAGCCCACGGGGGTCGCTGGGGAGTCCATGCCTTGTTTATAAGGGGGTGATTATGATCCAGGAAGGTGCGCTGCAATGGATTGTGTTATGCGAGGGGTATTGTCACAACTCCTTTCCGAGATACCGTGGTGGTATTGAGGCACATGGTGACATGATGTGGGGTTGTGTCTTGTGGGTACAGTGGTACACCTCTGGCCAGAGTAAAACTATTCGAATAGCCGTGCCCGCGGTTATGGGCGGGTCTAACAATGTCTTTCGTGATTAGTCTCACACCTCTCATCATTGTAAAAGATGCTTAAACTGGTAATAATCTGATTAGCTCCTGGTTTGGAATGGTATATTCCTGGTTTGGAGATAGAACTGTGCAGCCGGGGTGGTTGTTCAGAATGGTTGGGCCTATACAACAGGGTATGTTGTATAGCGTTGGATTAATATTGTTTAATTACTTAACTGTTTTATCAAATTCTCAAATGTTTGCTAAATGCTGCTTTTGCAAATACAACCATATTATGCCATCCTTTGTTATCCTGTGCACTTGCATATTTGCTGCGTGGCTTGCTGAGTATGTCATATACTCACCTTGCAATCATTCATCAGAGGAAGAGTTCTACAATGAGGCTGATGGTGTGGAGGATTAGGTGTAGCCTTGGTCAAGCTGCCTGTGGAGTGGAGCCGTCTGCGCCGTTTATTTATTTTCCGCTGCTTAGAACTTTATTGATTGAGAGGAACTATCTACCTCTGTAATGACATTCTATTCGCTTATTAATTAGAGTAATATTTGTACTCTATTATCAATTTGTTATTGTGTGCCTCGGCTGATTCCTGGACGAGGGTTCACACACATGTAAGCGTTTGGAATTTTGGATAGAAATTCCGGGCGTGACAAAAATTCACAAAAAATTTAAAAAAAATAAAAAATTTTGGCCGAAATGATATCGTATCGGAGGGGGGTCCGAAATGACCGAAATCGGAAATTTCAGTCCAAAATTTTGAACCCTGTTTCTGATAAGGAGAAAAAAGGTTATATATAGCGCCATAGCAGTCTAGAAAGCCCAACAGCAAAAACATGGGCCAAGATGAACTGATACACCGCACAGCCCAAGCAAACCACTGGACAGCCCATATAGTTCCTCCCCTCACGTGCCTGCCGAGATAGAGGAGCGGAGGTGTCCACTGTCCAGTGGCGAGGAGGGGAACAGCCACACTGACTTAGGGTGTGTTCTTTTGTTGGTGTTGGGAAGAAATTCTCTCCGCACGAAAAACGGAGCGACTCATTAGTATATAATTAATTAAGTATTTACTAATTTTTTTTAAAAAAAATAGATTAATATGATTTTTCAAAGTAACTTTCGTATAGAAACTTTTTAAAAAAACATACTGTTTAGCAGTTTGAAAAACGTGCGCACGAAAAAAGAGAGATGTAAGTTGGGAAAGTAGAATGAAGAACTCACCCTTTAATGGTGGAGAAGGTGACGATGACACGAGGTGATCTGGATCAAGCTATGGTAGCAATGAATCGATGGAGAGAGCCCGTCTACGACAGCCAGGCGGCTCGACCCGGTAGTAAATGAAGTTTGGGGTCTCAGGGGCAGTGGCACCAGAACAACCACAGCTAGAGTCGTAGATTGACGGGAAGAGGAACCGGTGGTTGTGATGCAAAAACAGTTGGAGGCAAAATCACATGAATTTCTTACTGACCTGTTTCATGATCATGCTCCATAACCTGGGCAAACGCTTTGCATGAACGGGCCACCTAATGCCCACTTCTATACATATTATGTCCTTTTTTTCACATGTCAAATTAGGTATTCACAAATTTTTAATTATGTTAATTTGGCATAACAGTGAGTATTTTACTAGCTGATATATATTCCAAATATGCACCGCTAGCTTTATTATACAAGCTTATTATTTGTCTCCAGGCTTTAACAAATCCGCTTATTTTCTGATATCATTACTTATTTGATATCTCAAAACAGGCATGGCCTACCACATCTTTGAAAAACTTGGCAGTGTTAAAGTTAGCCAACACCTAGAAAGACCAAAGCTAAGGACTGGCAGTACACGAGGCGTTTGCATGCGATTCGATATGATCTGTACCGAACACTGTAGCAAGCCAAGTATATATAATACTTTGAACTCGATTCCCATGGCGTTGCGTGGTGTTTTGCGTCAATTAAAGAATAATTGATGTTGCTTCTTCCATGAATATATCACCGATCCCGATCCATGCATGTGTATAAATATGGCCTGTTGGCTCTAGCTAGCTACTCCATCCACCAATAATTAAGCTGAGCGCAAGTCTCTCGCTTACTAGCTATTTCCAAAGAAGAAGAGCTAATTGAGCTCTAGAGATGGACCAGAGCGCGGTGAGCTCGCTGCTGGGGCAGCTTACCGGCCTCCTCGTTGACGAGGCGAAGCTACTCGGCGGCGTCCGGGGCGACGTGCAATTCATCAAGGACGAGATGGAGAGCATGCAAGGCTTCCTCCTGGATGCCGCCGATGCCGCCAACAACAACAGCAGCAGCCAGCAGGTCCTGGCATGGCAGCGGCAGGTCCGGGAGGTCGCCTACGACTCCCAGAAATGCATCGACCACTACGTGCAGACGGTGGGCGCCAGCCGCCCGTCGGCCGGCCTCCTCGGCTCCGTCCAGTGGCTGCCGCAGCTGGTGATGACGTTGCCAAGCCGCCAGCGCACCGCCAACAAGATCAAGAAGCTCAAGGCCCGCGCGCGCGAGGTGGGGGAGCGGCGGCAGAGGTACGGCGTCAAAGCTCCGACTCGGAGCGGCGGCGTCAAGGTCATCACCGCGCCGATGCTCTCGCCGCAGCAGGAGGCGGCGGAGCACGCGCGGAGGCGCCGTGCCATAGCTGACGCCACCGACTGGGTGAACACCGACGCGCAGCACGTGATGGACTGGATAGCGGCCGGCGGCAAAGGACACAACGACGATGATGGTGGCCGGGAGGAGTACATACATTGGATCAAAGGCTTCCTGCACATGCCCCACTTCACCACCGAGAGCTTCTTGACGGAGCTCATGAGCAACAAGGCCGATGCTACCGCCTTCTTGCTGGAGTACACCAAAGAGTTGTTCGGAGGGCCGCTCCACTATTTGGAAGGGCATTTGTTGTGGCCACATAAAGATGATGGGCATGATAAGAAGGCCACGACGGCAGCGGCATCATCCCCTTCTCAAGACCACCACGATGCTGACAAAAAGAAGCCAGTAGCAGCTGCTGATCCGTCAGAGAGGGCCAAAGAAGCAGCTGTTGATCCGTCTGGGAAGGCGAAGGAGCACAAGCGTTGGATCACCCAAGGGGAGAAGAAAGCGGCGGACACGTCAACCTCTTCAGAAGTCCATGATTCTGCTGAGAAGAGGATGCCTTTAGCAGATGTTAATCCGTCGGAGATGGCGGAAGCATCATCAGCTGATGATGGACATAACAAGGCAACGGAAGGCCATACCAAAGAGTTGTTCGGAGGGCCGCTCCACTATTTGAAAGGGCATTTGTTGTGGCCACATAAAGATGATGGGCATGATAAGAAGGCCACGACGGCAGCGGCATCATCCCCTTCTCAAGACCACCACGATGCTGACAAAAAGAAGCCAGTAGCAGCTGCTGATCCGTCAGAGAGGGCCAAAGAGGAGAAGAAGCACCAGATCATCAGTTGGGTACATGGAGCACTTACGAGCGACGGCATCAACATATTTCACACGAAAGATACCCACGGCCCAAGGCTCCTCGCCATTGTTACATCACCGGTTCGTCGCGAGGCCCACGACCTCGAAGACGAAGAACCACATGGGCTCAGGCCTGCAACAGAGATCGCACGTAGGGTGTTCAATAATTATTATTCCCGCCAAGGCGGCCGCTTCGACTTTGCCGTGTGGGTCAACGCCGAGGAACACTCACATAGCACCGCCAGGCTTCGGAGCATACTCCAGCAGGTGGAGAAGCAGGCGCAGGTGCAGCCTCAGGAGCAGCGGCAGCATCCATCATCTTCTTCTCGCGATAAAAAAGACGGTGGTGACGAGACGACAAGATTGCAACAGGAGATCCTAAAGCACCTGACAGGGAAGAAGTTCTTGATTTTTCTTGCTGACCACCAGGACGAAACACCATGGACACAGATACTACCTGCTCTGCCGACTGATAGCACCAATGAAAGTGCAGTCATATTGAGTCCTCTGGTGCAGCAAGCATACCAGTACGTTGGGTGGTACGTGCTCAGCCTTTTCTTCTTGCTAAAGCACTCCCGCTATAGAGTCTACTTCTACTCTCATCTTGTTGCAACACGGAACAAGGCCAAAGAGTTGCTGCGGGTTGGCGCCGATCAACACAAAGGAGAAGATTTGCATGACCTCGTCAATCATATATTGGAACGTTGTCGCTGGGATTCATTTTCCAGCAAGATGTTTCTTCATGCTCTTTATGCTAATCATCAAAGGAGCAAGCCAGAGCTGGAGAACTTGTTGCTTTCTCTGAATGAATTCAGCACGGTGAGCAATGCCAGAAACATGATCAAATTTTGCTACGATGACCTGCACAGTTACAAGGTTTGCTTCCAGTACCTGTCCATTTTCCCCTTGGGATTCAAGATCAGGAGGACAAGCTTGGTCAGGCGATGGGCTGCAGAAGGCCTTATCGTGGGAAGAGACGGGCTAGCTGCAACGGATGAAGCTGAGCGCTGCTTCGATGCCATGATTGATCGAGGCCTTCTCCTTCCTGCCGACAACACCGACAACCCTTCAGGCAAAGTGAAGATGTGCACGGTCGATCCACATGTTTTCTCCTTCATTGCCAGGTTGCACAAAGACGATGGCCGTGCTCCAGCTGCTGATAGCATCGACCTGCCGCCCGCCCTGGCTCATCGCATCTCCATTGCCAGAAGAATTCAACTCTCCAACAAGACACGACAACGAGTCAGCGAGGGTTTGAAGAAGCAGATGGACGGCGGTGGCGAGCCACAAGACTCTGTCGCACAAGGCATGGTCTGTGGAATTCAACTTTCCAACAAGACACGACGACGACAAGCCAGTGAGGGGTTGAAGAAGAAGATGGACAGCAATGGGGAGCCACTAGTCCCAGAGCCAAGATCGCAAGACTCTGCAGTGGAAGACGTGGTAAAGCTTCTTGACTTGTTTCCTACAACTGAATCAGGATGGATCAAAGTGCTAGACCTTGAAGGCTGCCGTGGACTGAAGAAGAAGCACCTCAAGAACATCTGCAACAGGGTATTCCAGCTCAAGTATCTGAGCTTAAGGAACACAGACATTGCTGAGCTGCCCAAGGAAATTAACAAGCTCCAAGACCTGGAGACATTTGACATGAGGGGAACCAACATAGAATCCTTCCCTGCAAAATCCATTGTTCTCCCAAAGCTGGCGCGACTGCTTTCTGGTGTTGCTCACACCGACGCTCCAACTCCAAGTAAGGATGATAATCTTACAAGTAGAGGATCTTCTCATGAATCATTTACTGCAATCCATATTCCCCGTGGAATCAAGAACATGACAAGCATGCAGATACTATCCCATGTCCAAGTTTCTGACCATCACGACGAGGCTGCAGCACTGGAAGATTTAGCCCGGCTGCAGCTGCTATGGAAGCTTGGTGTTGTTATCCATGCCAAGCAAGCTTACCTTGTGCTCAAAGTGGTTGGGATGCTAAATGAATGCCTGAGGTCTTTGTCAATCCGTCTCCAAGATGGTGGAGAGGATCCTGATCTGAACAACACACCACCAATATTCTCACCTCCAAGATCTCTTGCAAGCCTTAGCATCAGTGGCAGGATAGGTGGCCTGCCTACTTGGATCCAAAATCTGGAACAACTCTCTGACATAACTCTGTGCGACACCTCCTTGAAAGACTCTGATATAAAGATCTTGTGTGCTAGTATCAACCTGCGCTTCATCAGGCTCTTGCGTGAGTCGTACAACCAGAACAAGCTCAGTTTTGAAAAGGGATTCAGAAACCTTGAGATTCTCATCATTGAGGGATCAGGCACCATCTCTGATGTCCATTTTGATCCGAGAGTGGCACCTAAGCTTGAGAAGATTGTCTGGAGCTCCACCTGCAAGATGGAAAATCTTGGGATCGACAACCTTCAAGGACTGAAAGAGATTGTGCTCAAAGGCGACTGTGACCTGAATCGCATCAGGCTATCCGTCAAAGCGAATCCATGCCATCCTAACCTTACACACACTCCAACTCTCAACTCTCCAACAATCCAACCCGGTGAGGACACTGCAGCTGCAACCAGCACTTCGGCAACAAACAAGTAGATGTTTTTGCGTGCGCTTCTCTTAATTCCTGGCTTTCGCATTTGTGTGGTTATTTGTTCTTTGTTCAGAGTGTGATTACTTGGTGTTTTTTTGTTATTCTGCTGTGTGTGATATGATTTGATTGGCTACTGCAAATGTAATTCAGGTGATGTGATTAATGATACCTGTTAAATAAGTTGTGTGATACTAGGCTGAGTATACATGTTCTATGGTTTTATAGGTAGCTAATCTTTAAAACATTTTTTTCTTCAGACTAAAGATGAGGTGTTACAGCCTGAACCTACTTTGTTTCATATATATATACTGTTAGAGTACAGGATAGTTAGAGTCCCAAGCTTCTTGAGAGCCTAAGTATCCATGGTTACACACATAAGGGTCAGCTTCTTGCATTGTTGGCCGAAGGTCTTAATAAACTTGCCAAGGTTACTTTGAGTAGCACCTCATTGAACCAAGACAATTTGAAGGTTCTCGGTGAGTTGTCTAGCTTATGCTATTTCAGGCTCAGACACAATGGATACACAGGTGAAAAACTCACCTTCAAGAAGGATGAATTCAAAAATCTCAAGTCTTTTCTTGTTGAGGACCCCAGCATGATCAGCATCGAATTTCAGAAGGGAGCAGCTGCAGAGCTCGAGAAGATTGTATTCTCCTCCACCAACATAAAGTCTCTTCATAGGCTTGGAGGCCTTCCAAAATTGAAAGAGCCTGAGTTGAAGAGCAACAGGTTCCTTGTTTCATTCTCTGAAGAGGGAGAAACTCATAAGAAATGTTCTCTAGCAAGCTCACCTTCAAGAAGAATGAATTCCAACAGCTCAAGTACCTCCTTGTTGAGGGACTGTTGACACCAGATTTTGGTAATCTACTTGGAGAAGAAGGAGAAAACCGATGCGGAGTTGATGACAAAATTCGAGTCGGATTGATGCTGTTGACTGCGTATCGGCTGGCGTCGTATCAGCCAGGCTGCGTATCGGCTAGAGACGGTATCGACCGATATGGTTTTGATAGCGATCGGCCGATACAGGCAGAGGGCCGATGAAGGTAAAGTTGGGCTTGATTTGGGCCTAGATCAGGATTCATTGGAGATTGCCGATGAGTTCTCGGAGCTAATTCCGCCACATTATATAATGCAGTAGAATTGGGGGCATGTGTTGACACCAGATTTTGGTAATCTACTCGAAGAAGAAGAAGAAACTGACGCGGAGTTGATGACAAGATTTGAGTCGGATTGATGCTGTTGACTGTGTATCGGCTGGCGTCGTGTCGGCCAGGCTGCGTGTAACACCCCAGCCCAAGGCATAATAGGATTGATAGGATACTCATGCTAACAAGTTGCAACTTCTTTTTCGGAAGCTCATCTCCAAAGAACACTAAAGTTAAGCGTGCTTGACCTAGAGAAATCTAGGGATGGGTGACCGACTGGGAAGTCTTTCCCGGGTGCGCACGAGTGAGGACAAAGTGCGCAGAAAAGACTGGTGTTGGTTTGTGAGGGCAGTCTATGTCCTATTTAAGCCGCTAGATGTAAGCGGGCCCGGCCTCGTGGAGGCGGGACGTTACACTGCGTATCGGTTGGAGACTGTATCGGCCGATACGGGCAAAGGGCTGATAAAGGTAAAGTTGGGCTCGGTTTGGGCCTAGATCAGGATTCATTAGAGATTGCCGTATAGGGATTGTAACGCCCGTTTTGTCGTGGCGTTAACGGGAAAACCTATTTCTTAAAAACTCTACTTGTAAAAGTTTTGCTCTTCAGTCGTGTCTTGTCGTGTGCCTTGGTCTCGTATTTCCCTTCCCGTCTCAATCCCGGAGAAAACCGCGAAATCGGAATTCAAATCCGAACACTAATCCTTCCAATCCAATTCTCAGAGGAAGTCTGCTTTACCTCCTTCCTTCTCGGGCCGTTTCCCTCTCGGCCAGCTTTCCTTCCCCTTTTTTTTATCCCGGGCCGCTCCCGGCCCAGTCCCCTCTCCCCTCTCCTTCGGCCTGCTCTCCCTTCTTCTCCTCCCTCTCGGGCCGCCGCACGGCCCAGCCGCTCGTGCGGCCTCCTTCCTCCCGCTAGGCCGCGCCGCTCGGCCCGGTCCGCGTGGCCCGAGCGTGAGGCGCGTCGCGCACGTGCGCCGCACGCCCGCGCGAGAGAGCGGACGCTCTCTCTCTCCTCCCCGCGCCGTTTCTCCCTCTTTCTCTCTCCCTCTCCGTTTCGTCGCCGGCGACCGCCTCCACCCGGCCCCGCCGTCCTGCGCGCGTGCCGCCAAGGGAGCACGTGCCCTCTCTTTTCTCCCCCGCGCGCCCCTGCCCGAAGCGGCAAGGAGGCCACCCTCCTTTCCTCCCCCTTTTTCGCCCCTTTCCCCGACCGGCCGACGTCACCGTGCTGCCGCCGTCTTGGCCGCTAGCGCGCCGGTCCCCTCTCCGCACGAACCGCCTCTTGGCCGCACCGACCTCCGCCCCCAAACCGACTTGCTCTCGCCGTCCCCTTTAAATCCCTCCGCCCGGCTGCCATTGCCGCCTTCCCCACCGAGCTCCTCTCCCCTCCAACCCGCCGCGCCGCGCCGCCCTTGCTGTCCGCCGCTGCAGCCAAGGATGCGGGAAGAGGTGTTGATGCAAGAAACACACACTGGCCTGGGAGATCTGCTTAGCTCCAGTGCAGGTCCAAATCTTGGTGAGATGCGGGTGTGCCAGTCAGTTTGGTCCTGCAACTGACAAGATATACAAACGACAGATCAAAGAACCGATCGGCCAACATAGCCGATGTAGTAATTCCAGCCGATCCTGATAACAGCCGATAGCGATAGGGTTTTGAGCCATCGGCTATGTGTTCAATGTAGATTCTGACACTTGACAAAGAGACAATCGGCTGATGATAATATGCATTAGATCGGCAATGACTTGATAAAGTGAAACGAAAGTTAGACATACTTGATCGGCTGTAGATATCAATGATACATAATCTAAATCTCAAAATATATTTAAACCAAGTGATTGGGATAGATCGAACAGGGCACCGAGACAGTATAAATCACTTATGTCTAAAAACATCTCAAGAGAGAGATTATATATATTCATAGCATAGCCGATGAAGTGAATCTAACATAGATCCAATGCCATAAAATCCACAAGATTAGATTAAACAGTGAAACCTTTATTGTCATCGGCTAAATTCAACTTATATGCAATCCTTATAAGCCGATGCAACGTCCAGATAACTCATCGGCTGAAACCCCGATGAAACCCTTATCGGCAATCAAAAAGCAGGCTAGAGATTCATGATTCTAAGCACGACTTAGTAGGTCAAACTCAACTGATGCAGCACTAAGTATGTAAAGAAACACGGTATCTAGATGATCAAGCCCTTGACTGATTTTCAGGGTGGTAGATGCCTAAGCTAATCTAATCTAGCAAGACGATTTAGTCGATACCGGCAGAAACCCTAAAACGAGAAGCAGCCGACAAAGCTAAATCGAGATGCTAAAACTAGATTAACAGAAGACATATGATAAATAGCCAGGCAAATATATTATCCAAACCAGAGCAATCCAAGAGGTCGAATGTACTGATGCAGCCTTGAACGACGCCGATGTAGATGATACGATTGCCTGAACCGACGGAACATTGGACTTACCCCTTCGCCGGAGATCGACAGCCGATGCAGCCCCGCGTCAGGTGCCAAATTCCACCGGTTGATAAATAAACCGTAACAGAGTAAAAGGTGGCGATGCGCCGAATTGTATTGATCGAGAGTTGATCGATTACAATAACCCCGGGTGTACATATTTATACCCATGGGGAGATACTAGTCCTTGTAGGACAAGAAAGAAACTTTCCTAAAGATAAAAGAAAAAACATAAAGTCCTTAAGGGACACTAAACATACTCTCCTAAAGATAAAAGGAAACTAACAAATATTCTAATTAATAGATACAATTGCCTTCTTCGGACTCAATCCGCACGTGGCAATCCTCATGAAGCACACCAACCGAACCCGACAATGATCCTGCCATCCCCTTATCGGAATCGGCTACATCGGCTATCCTTGTCCGATTCTGTTTCAGCCGACGCACACTGTAGCCGATTTGGCTTGCAGCCGATTCATACTCTGTTTTCTGTAATCGCTTATCTCCTCCAATCGGCTTCGGCTTTAACTCTGAATCCAATGCATGATTTACCAAATTTCGTCGTTAACAAGAAGACCCCGGCCCCGTCTCCTTCCCCTCTCTTCCTCGGCCGGTGCCGTGCCGCACCGCCTCGCGCCGTCGGCCTCTTCCCCGGCGAGCTCCCCTCCTCCGCGGTAACCTCCTTCCCCCTCCCCCGTCTCTCCCTTTCTCCTCGGCTTAGGCACCCGGTATATCCGTAGAACCCGCCTCCCCGCGCCGCCGTGGCCGTCGCCCTCTCCTCCGGCCCCTCCCCGCGCCACCGTTGCCGCCGCCGCCCCGCACCGTCGTCAGCCGCCGTCGCGCCCCGTGGTTCGATCCGAGCCATTGGCTCGCTTCCCCTTCTCCTCCTCTAGCCACCGGTGCTCGCTTTTCCCTCTGTCTCGCCGCCATTCGCCGGAGCAAGCCCCTCACCGTAGCGCCGCCGAGAGCCGTCCACTCCCGGGCGGGCTCATCCCTCTTCCCCCTTTTCTTCTACCCGCCGGCCTCCGTGGCAGCCACGTAGGCGCCACACGAGCGCCGACGGCCTCGCCTCCTCCGTGCGCCCGGTTCACGCGCACCGGGTCGCTGCCGGGCGGGTCCCACCCTAGCACCCGCTCGGTGGACCACGGTCCACCGATCCAGCCGTCCACGTGGGCCGCGGCTTGCATCGGCCCACTCGGCCGCCTTCCTCTGGTCCATCGGCCTCCTCCCCCGATCGGCCTCGGCCTTCGGCCGCTCGGCCCACTCGGCCTCCGTTCCTCCTTGGTCCGGCCTAGTCGGCCCCGAGTCACTCGGGAGGCCGGACCAGGCCGCGCCACTCGGCCATGGGCCGTTTCACTCGGGCGTCGGCCCATCCGTTCGGCCATGCCCGCGCCAAATCCTTTGGGCCGCACCTAGCCACCCAAAATAAAAGTCCAATTCACGTCCCTCCTTTCTTTTTCCTTTTATTTTTCAAGGGAATTAATAATTCCTTTTCCTTTAGACAGAAAATCATTTAATCTTAGGAAATTCATATCTTCTCAACCGTTCGTCCGATTGACTCCGTTCAATTTTCAAAATTCCTCAAAAATCGAGATCTATCCAATGGCATGCTTAGTGGTCTTTAATAGGGCTTCTTTTTATCGTTGTTTTAAGTCGCCTCGTTTCACGTGTAGTTTCGGAGCCAGAAGACCCGCAGTGTGCGGATTTCGAAGAAGAAGCTCAAGATCTCGAGCAAGGCAAGTCACCTTTGATCAATTGAACCTAGAATTTTGGATTTAAGTATTTTGTTTCCGCAAACTATGCATTCCTAGGATTACACTGGACACTTGGCCTCGGTTTGCAATATAGCCGGCAGGCCCCACCCAATTGCTGCATTCACCTTCCTTGATTATTGAACACCCTAATACCCCCTTGTCACCCTCCGGTGAGGTCTCGGTATTCGAACCCCGCGTACGAATACCGAGGCTCCCCTCAAATTTAAAAAGTGAGCAACTGGGTAAAACTGGAGTTTACAAAATGCTTGGAAAAAAACCCGACACTTGGGTCGGTGCCTTGAAAATTTAAGTGAGTTTCCAAAAGTCGCGGTGCGGGAGGCATACTGGAGGTGCGGTCTTCCCGTTCTTGCTCTAAGGACCGATTCCTTGGGAATTATATCCGAGCATATGTCAAGTACGACCACATGGGTGATATAGGACACCCCTGGCTGAGTAACTAGCAAGGCCAGGGAAATCTTGATGCCAAGGGACAAGTGGATTCGCCGGGGTGGTGTCGGGGAGGACCCCTGGGCTTCCTGGCACAGTATGGTCTGGGACCTAACCTGGTGTTGGTCCGTGGGACCCCTCCCGTTGGCATAAGATGACCCTGAGTCGGCTTTCGAAATGCCTTGTCATGAAAGCCTCAAAGTCACCAGACGTGGCTGTTCTGCATGGGCTGGGTGACCCGGGTTAGTAACGTCTTGTGGGTAAAGTGTACCCCCTCTGCAGAGGTTATTAACTGTTCGAACAGCTGTGGCCACGGTCATGGGCGGATGTGAGGTGATTCCTTAGCGTAGTCTTACTAAGTACTTGGTGAACTACTGTTGGTGTGAGATCTCTGATCAATGCTTGGCGTGTGGCTATGGGTACAGCCGGTGCTGGTGAGCGATTGGCAGGGAGCCTCTCGTGTGTGGCTGTTGGTACAGCCGGTCTCGGCGAACGATTGGCAGGGAGCCTCTCGTGCCGACAAGAATCAATCTATGCAAATTCACTGCTCCGACCGGATGAGACGCACTTTCTCGTCCGTGTCGTTGAGAAGCATGCACTTAGTTGTTCCTGAAGGTCTTAAACTAAAATCGAACGCGAAAAATAATTGGCTCTCCTTTGAAGCTTGCATCGAACACTTAATTCCCTTGACTTGCTGAGTACTTCCGTACTCACCCTTGCTCTATATAAATAACTCCCCCAGTTCTCGAAGACGAGGAGGTGGACCCTTGTTAACGACGAAATTTGGTAAATCATGCATTGGATTCAGAGTTAAAGCCGAAGCCGATTGGAGGAGATAAGCGATTACAGAAACAGAGTATTAATCGGCTGCAAGCCAAATCGGCTACGGTGTGCATCGGCTGAAACAGAATCGGACAAGGATAGCCGATGTAGCCGATTCCGATGAGGAGATGGTAGGATCATTGTCGGGTTCGGTTGGTGTGCTTCATGAGGATTGCCACGTGCGGATTGAGTCCGAAGAAGGCAATTGTATCTATTAATTAGAATATTTGTTAGTTTCCTTTTATCTTTAGGAAAGTGTGTTTAGTGTCCCTTAAGGACTTTATGTTTTTCTTTTATCTTTAGGAAAGTTTCTTTCTTGTCCTACAAGGACTAGTATCTCCCCATGGGTATAAATATGTACACCCGGGGTTATTGTAATCAATCAACTCTCGATCAATTCAATTCGGCGCATCGCCACCTTTTACTCTGTTACGGTTTATTTACCAACCGGCGGAATTTGGCACCTGATGTGGGGCTGCATCAGCTGTCGATCTCCGGTGAAGGGGTAAGTCCAATGTTCCGTCGGTTCAGGCAATTGTATCATCTACGTCGGCGTCGTTCAAGGCTGCATCAGTACATTCGACCTCTTGGATTGCTCTGGTTTTGATAATATATTTGCCTGGCTATTTATCATATGTCTTCTGTTAATCTAGTATTAGCATCTCGATTTAGTTTTATCGGCTGCTTCTCGTTTTAGGGTTTCTGCCGGTATCGGCTAAATCGTCTTGCTAGATTAGATTAGCTTAGGCATCTACCACCCTGAAAATCAATCAAGGGCTTGATCATCTAGATACTGTGTTTCTTTACATACTTAGTGCTGCATCAGTTGAGTTTGACCTACTAAGTCGTGCTTAGAATCATGAGTCTCTAGCCTGCTTTTTGATTGCCGATAAGGGTTTCATCGGGGTTTCAGCCGGTGAGTTATCTGGACGTTGCATCGGCTTATAAGGATTGCATATAAGTTGAATTTAGCCGATAACAACAAAGGTTTCACTGTTTAATCTAATCTTGTGGATTTTATGGCATTGGATCTATGTTAGATTCACTTAATCGGCTATGCTATGAATATATATAATCTTTCTCTTGAGATGTTTTTAGACATAAGTGATTTATACTGTCTCGGCGCCCTGTCCGATCTATCCCAATCACTTGGTTTAAATATATTTTGAGATTTAGATTATGTATCATTGATATCTACAGCCGATCGAGTATGTCTAACTTTCGTTTCACTTTATCAAGTCATTGCCGATCTAATGCATATTATCATCAGCCGATTGTCTCTTTGTCATTATTTACATCAAGTGTCAGTATCTACATTGAACATATAGCCGATAGCTCAAAACCCTATCGCTATCGGCTGTTATTAGGATCGGCTGGAATTACTACATCGGCTATGTTGGCCGATCGGTTCTTTGATCTGCTATTTGTATATCTTGTCAGTTGCAGGATCAAACTGACTGGCACGCCCGCATCTCACCAAGATTTGGACCTGCACTGGAGCTAAGCAGATCTCCCAGGCCAGTGTGTGTTTTTTGCATCAACAACCCTGCTGAAGAAGAGTTCTTCCAGAAGCAAGCAGACTTCGAGCTGTAGTGGGGTTTCGGCCTTTCCCCAAGGCTTTGCTTGTGGCTTAGGGCTAGTCAGCGCTTTCCGCTTCTGCCTTTTTGTAATGCTGTTGTGAACTCGGGGTCTGTCCGCAGTTCCAACCTTGGTTGTAATTCTACTCTTAATAAAGAGACCGCTGTTGTTGTGATATTCTATCTTCCTGTGGTACCAGCACTGTTTCCTGGGACTGGTACAGGCATACAGGTTAATTTGGATCGCCTTACTCTGGCCGTCGGTTGGGCTAGTTTGGGGTGTGACAGGGATAGAGCCCGATTTGAGGCAATTGTATCTATTAATTAGGAAGTTAAAGTCGGTTTAGATTTAATCTATGGTAAGGGTCCGCCATGTGGACTTGTTTGTTTAGTTATAGTTAGAATCGTGTCCTATATGGACAAGGTTGTAATCTTCAGGTATATATATCCCGATAGCTTGTAACAAATAACTCTCGAATCAATCAAACACAAACACAATACTTTTCAATTTACTTTCGGTGCATCGCCACCCTCACAAGAGGTCATCTCCGGCAAGTTCTTACTTCTTCGAGTAGAGGTAGGAGCTTGTCCCCGACGATTCACATCATCAGGGCTAACGTGTCGCTTTAGACACGTTAGCCCTGTCGATGTGATCGTCGTTTATCATGTCTTGACTAATCTATAAGCAGCAGATTGATTTAACGTTGCGGCAAAGAACTCGTTTTAGGGTTCCAAGTTGACAATTGTTAAACCATTGAGCTTCGGTAGATTAGTTAAGGCATCTACCATCCCCAAAAGTGATTGACGACTTGATTCTCTTTGCTTTGGTTTTCTTCTCACACTTTGCGTTGCGATAGACCCTAGTCGTGTTTTGAATCCTAAAGCAAAGCCTGTTCTCAACCATAATTAAGGATAGTGTCGGGTTTCAGTCGGTCTTGTCTAATATATGTAATTGCTACATGTTTTTACATATATTCGCCACTTGTATGGATAGATTGGTTTATTCAAATACACCAAATATGGATCAATCTCAGATTGGTTTATGGTTGACGTATTTGCATCTATCAATCTGTTCATACAAGTCTATGTTAGGGTATTAGCTTACACATTGTTTATTTCATCTTGCACCTTATCGGCCGATGTTATTGAAACAATCAATCATATATAAAGATCCACAGATTAATGACCGATGAGGCATGATATAAGGTTTAAATTACTTTACTCTTATTATAGACAGACAAGCCGATATAGCTTTGCCCTATCGGCTGGGCTCAAACAATACACCATCGGCCGATAGGCCGATAGGCTATCGTTTTACTAACATGGTCTGTATGTTTTTCTTGTTGATTATAGATCAAATCAACTGGCACGCCCTAACCCCTTAGGCAAGCCATTGGATCTGCACTAGCTAAACAGATCTCCTAGGCTGTCGTGGTGATCATGGAACCCGCTTTGGACGTGAGGGCGGGAGTGATTTCGCATCAACAGGGACCCAACATGGAGATAGACATAACCTTTGAAGTTAGAGCAGCTCTAGAGCTTGAGAAGATCACCTTGTCCTTCGACAACATAATGTCTATTTCGGGGGCCAACCACCTTCTAAAGTTTAAGCATCTTGAGTTGAATGGCAACAAGTCGCTGCTTCTTTCATCGCTTGAGAATGCTAAAAACATTTCCAAGGTGACTCTGCATTCTACCTGGCTGGATCGTGCTAACCTACAAATTCTCGCCAAGAAACCAAGAATCCACTGCCTAGTACTCTCACACAACTCTTACGACGAAAGCCAGCTTATCTTCAACAAAAATGAGTTTCTCGAGCTCAACATTCTTATCGTCGAGTGCTGTACTGTCACCGATATCCGCTTCACCGACGGAGCAGCTCCTAAACTCGAGAAGATCGTCTGGTCTTTCACCAAGATGAATTCTCTCTCAGGCATCAAAAACCTACCGATGCTAAAGGAGCTCGAGTTCAATGGTGACCACGTCCCTGATCAGGTGAGGGATGAAATAAAAGCACATAGAAAGCAACCTATTCTTACTCTCAAGCAGCCGCAGCATCAAGACCAAGAAAATGGAACGGCACAAGAAGATGATGATGACGATGCAAGGTTTCCAGCATGCTCCTGGTTGTTGAAGAAAAAGTACTGGCCTGCCGCAAGACAAAACAAAGATTTCCTTGCACGCATCCTACATCCTTCCATCTATTCATAATCACCTACTCCCAGGATGAATTTCATGCTATCTTGTGTGTGCTAGCTCGCTCCATCGCACGACATGAACCGACCGGTGCGTACATATGTGTGGTCTGTCCCTGTGATTCTGTAAATTGTACGTAAATAGGTGTGTATTCATGCTTGCTGCCTGTGTGTGCGTGTCTGTGTATACATTAAATAATTCCTAGTGCTATCAGCTGCTTGCTGTGTACATGAGCTGTGCCATCTGATCAATGCACACAAGCTAGCTAGCTAGATAACGTGAGCATTGCTGACTGATGCAGCTAGCTGTGCTCGTGTGTCGAGTTGGATTTGTGTGGGTTTCAACTGAAACCATGTGCAAGCATGTCTGCACATCTTATATTAATGTAACATAGTAAAAATGTCGAATTTTTACTATGTTAAAATAATAAAAATAAGTTTTTGAGTTGATGACCAAAAATTCTCCCATTTCATATAACCTAAGTGAGGTTTGATCTAGCTAGTGACCATCCTAAGTGCACCCATGTTCATGTATCTTGTGAATTGAGCATGGTGAACTAAAAGTAAAGCCTTACTCCTTCATCTCTGGTCAATTACAATTCAACATATAATTTATAATCATTTAAAATGTATTCTTTTAATAGGAACATCTATTGGTTGATAAGCTCACTGAATATTTAAAAATAAATGGTGCAATATAAAATCATGAGGAAATTCATGTAGGTCCTAATCAATATATATATCTCACTAGAATTTTGGTATAATTTAATAAGTATATTTGATGCATCAATTAATTGGGTCAAAACAGTCAACTATTGATTTACTCAAAACCCTAATCGGCAAAAACAATACAACTTCCAGATGTGTATTTTCTCACATAAAAATATATAGGGGAAATAATTTATTCAAATACTACTCTGTTTATCATGAATTAATATAATTGTTCCAGAATTTATTTCATAGGTTTTGACCTTCTAAAAATTCAAATCAATCTCGTCTGAACTAGATTTCTCTTTTTCCCTGAGATTAAAATATAAATTATTTTTGAGTGAAACCAAAGAAAATGGAATATAGGTATTTTTATCTACCTCCATAAAAATCTACATTAGTTTATCATGCACAGAAAATAAGTTATGGAATTGTAAAGAAGAGAGGAAGAAAATAATAGAGAAAATATTAAAAACTATCCTAACACTGTGTTCACCCAGTTTCCTACCCATCCCTCTCACTCTATCTCTGTTGCATCGCCCTGGGACCCACATGGCAGCCTCATCAGCTTGCCCTAACCTTGGTCCACCTCGGTGCAGACACACTCCACCACCTAAGCTATCAGAGAGAGAGAGACAGAGAGAACGGGACGACGTCGCCGGCGTGCTCGACGCGTGTCCGACGTCGTGGCAGCCGCCGAGCTCGCCCATATCCACTCCAATGCGCCGCATTGTCTCCATTTCCTCTCCTGCGTCGATCCAGCCGACGGAGAGAGCCCCCTTTTGCTTCCACTCGCTATTCTTTCTCTGCCGGCCGTGGAGACGACGACCGCCGCCGCCGCCATCGAGCCACGGTCGTCACTCTTCCTCTTGCGTTCTGTGGCCTCCCCATGACGCCGAGCTTTCCCTTCTAACCCCACCGCATAACGTACAACCGTGACGCCGGAACACCGCCGCGCCCACAGAAGCACCAGAGCGCCGCCGCTCGGACATCATCGCTGTCCGGTCAACTCCGACCAAATCAGACCGAACCACCGCGCCACTGACTTCGTCTCAATCCCAGGAAGCTGCCGCCCGAAGGAATCGGACTACGACGCTGTGAACTCGGAGATCGGCCGTTTCTCCCCCAACTCCGGCCACCGGGCTCCATCCTCCAATTCTCCCTCTCCGGTGAGCCCTTGTTCGATTCCTTGTGCGTGAACCATCCCAAGAACCCAAGTGACCTCACGGATATCTTCTTCTAGCTTCTCATCGACCCGAGTGGGCTGTCGCCGTGAAGCCACCATTTTCTGCCGCCGCCGGGGAGTCTTCTCCATCGCCATCGCTGTCCGGGATCCGCCAACCGTCGCGCACCCCTTGGTGAGTCTCCAGGAACTCAGTAGATGCTTATGCATGCATTCAACCACACGGATTCGAGCCGTAACTCGAAATACACTTGCAACCCGAGAACCTCCGCCGCCTGCGCCGTCGCCACCGTCGATTCCGACCACCGCAGCCTGCGAGAAGACTACCGATCGCTTCGCCGTGGAACCCTCTACATTTCCTCTTTTAGTCGCCCACCGAGATCGGCCGCCATTTGCCTATGCCGCCGGCGAGAAGCTCGCCGAGGCGCCACTGCCCTGCCTCCTCAGCGCCAAGCCACTGACGAATGGACCCCACCTAATTAGCGCCCGAGGACTTGGCTTAGCTATAGTTTAAAACTTGCAAGGTTCAATCTGTAAAACTCTTTTGTATGGCATGTGGACTCAGGACCCATTTGTAAATAGAGAAAACCCCGAGGACTCTTAATGGAAATCGCTTTAGCACGTGCTTTAGGGCTGCGGGTTGATTCCTGTAAACTCCAGGGACTTTTCTGCATAATACCAGTCACTGACCAGTGGACCCAAGGGTTTATAATTTGAGCAAAAATAAAGGAAATGGATAAAGTAATATCTTTTCAACTGAAAATTACTTCAAACTTGTAAAATCCATATAAAATCAAATATAGCTCATTTTGAGGTGAAACCAATTTCTATAGGTTCATAAAATTGTGATCTTTAATATTGTAGAATAAAATCCTACACCCACAGTATGATATTTATTTCTAAAATTCCAAAGAAGAAATAGTTACATAGAACTTGTACAATTTGTAGGAAATTCATCTTTACTCCAAATGAAGTGAACCAAATTTCTGTAGATTCACAGAAGTATATACTTTATTTTTAAAAACATAATATTTCATACTTTCTGTACAGGAAACAGTAATAGTAATTTATACCATATAATGACCACCACTTGTACTATTTGATTTCTAAAATTTATAGGAAATTCATATCAGCTCTAAAAATTATGAAACCAATTGTATTCATCTTAGAAAACAATCCTCTTCATCCCGGTAAGGTTAACTTGATGAAAACCATATATTAAAAATGTTTCACATCAATACGTTAATAAATACTACTATATGTCAATGCAAATTTATGAAATTCATAACTCATAATTAAAGAGAGATAAAATAGGAATTCTTTACCTAAATTTATCTTAGGCCAGAACCTATCCACTGTGTACAAATCATGCATTTTAGAGTATTTTGTATTTTACGCATAATTTGGTATTTATGTGCATACCGTGTACTTTGTATAGATATTTCGCATCAATGGTGAAAGAGTGATTTAAGAGATATTTACATTGTTCCAGATCAAGGCAAGTTTATTCCTCCTCTTTCCTTTGATCACCTTGAAACCTATGATTTGGGAGATGAAAAGCATTTGTTTCCGAAACTGCATATGTATTTAAGTTAAAATGATATTTGAAACTTATTAAATGGTAGCTATGACCTTATTGCTGCATAATCTTCCTTGATATGTTGTTACCCTTTCATTTGTAACCATAGTAATAATGGGAGTACATTGGTTGTACTCTAATGGGACTAATTAAGTTTTTATATGCCAATTGCTTAGCCATGCCTAGAACTATGCAAATGAATGATTTTATAACTTGATAAATGGGATTATGATTATCTGGGTTAATGCTGGATTTATGATGGAAATGTTAAGTATTTGTGAACTAAAATGGAGTTAAACTTGTTTTTAGACTTGGGCGGCAAGTGGTGTGCATATGGTGGTAGTTGTGCACCGATAGGGGGAGTGTTCGCCCAGGTTGATTAAGGACCGAACTTGGTGTCGTTCACTATTGTTTACCGTACATCCACATGTGCTATTATGGGGTGGCCTTAGCTAATTAAGTTACTTAAAATCTAGCCTTACATATTGGTAGGCTGGAGTAGAATGAATTAGTCTGAGCGATGATTCACAGGAACTACCCATGTGTGTGTGATGATTATATTGCTAGCCACTATTACTAGCTGGGTGTGTTCTGTGAGGGGACGGATGGTCCGCCTCACAGCATGGGCGTCTAAGTCTATCCAATTCAACGGTATAGTGCCTCGTGGGGGAACGGATGTGTTCGCTGCCACGGCGTTAGGTTTAAAGCGTGGGCCCGCTACCTAGCGATTCTGGGTCATGCCCAGGATGGATTCACACTTGCCATCGCTGATGCAAGGTTAGGCGTTAAGTAATGTAAAGGCTACGTTGTGACCTCTAGACTGCATTCAATGTGTAGAATGTGGTGGTATCGACGGGTACCGAACAAACTAGAGGGATTCACGTCATGTGGGTAAAGCTGTACAAACTCTGCAGAGTTCTCTAAAACTAATCGATTAGCCTTGCTCACGGTCATGAGCGACATAGTGAATTGTCATGGGTATAGACTTATGTTTTATAAATGTGTGTCGAGCACCAAAAATTCATATAGTCCAGTGATATTTGTGGTCACCACATGATCTTGGCTGAGTGGGATCCATACATGCATAAATAGCCACTCATATCTCAATGTGTTCATGACCACAACATAACACCATTCGATATGAACTCTGCGATGCCGAATAATGAGCAAAGGAGATATTGCTGGGACTCAGCGTGCCAGTCAACTTCAGCCTGAGACATACCCGTCAAACCATTCGAAGATGGCGACCAGATGTGTTACACATCTCAGGAGACTTGACTCAAATTGCTGAGCTCTACAACATCTCAATTGCTCAAAATTCTTACTCATGCTTAGCTAGCCCCAAGAAGATGCTAGCTTCGTACTTTCATCTAAGCCATGGTATTAACTCAAATACATGTAAGGTGACTTAGACATAACTAGAGGCAGATAACACAGTTACTTACATATAGCCATTCGACTAATTAGATAAAGTCCTTCGGAAGCATGTCTACCCAAATTCCCCACAAGCAACCGACTAGGGTAAACCCCTTGATAGGACCAATCCTGAGAGAAACAACTATTCCCGCAACACTCAATTACCTGCAAAAAAAATGGATATTCCAGTCTAACAAGTGTTAGTACATTAATCGAGTTAATGTACTGGCAAACGCACAGTCAAACCTACATACATGAAGGCTAGATTCAAAGAGAGGCTTATATGTAGTCGGGGTTTTCAGCATAAAGCTAATTTTAGTTCACAATTCATTTGCAACGCAATTTGAACAAAACATTTCAACAATTATGTAAAGCATAATATTCATGGCATGATACCAACATAAATAGATAGTAGCATTTTATCACAATCCAATCCGAAAATAGGGCAATCACATCACATATATCAATCTCATTATCATTCCAAAACATTTAGTTTCAAAGGCATTTAAGAAAACATAAAAGTATACCCACATCACATCACTATGCCGCTCATGACCGTGAGCACGGCTAATCGATTAGTTTTTATAACTCTGCAGAGCTTGTACAACTTTACCCACATGGTATGAACTCTCTAGTTTATCTTGTGCTGGCCCAGCACTACCACACTCTACATGTTGAATGCGGTCTAGAGGTCATAACGAGGCTTTTACATTAAGTATTGTCTAACCTTGTATGAGCACGATAAGTGTGAATCCACCCTAGGCTTAAGTCCTAGAGTCGTTAGGTAGCGGGCCCACACCTTAAACCTAACGCCGTGACGGCGAACACATCCGTTCCCTCATGAGGCACGTTATCGTTGTATTGGACAGACTTAGACGCCCATGCTGTGAGACAGAACATTACACTCGTTCCCCCACGGTAATCACACCCAGCTAGAATATTCGCTAGCAATAAACACAACACAATCATTAACACATACATGGGTAGTTCCTATAGATAGCCCACAGTACACTCGTGGCCACTACCTCTACTACAACGGCCTCCCGAATGCAAGGTCAGACAAATGCTTAACTTAATAGGCCAAGGTTATCCCCATACATAACACATGTGGATGTACGGTAAACATAAGTGGGTGATATGTAGTTCAGTCCTTAAACAACTCAGGCGGACACTCCCCCTATCGATATGCAACTACCACCATATGCATATCACTTGCCGCCTAAGTCTGAAATTCACATTCCTTTTATTTTAGTTCACAAATAAGCAGAGAACTCCTCTCTGTTCATAATTTCTAAAATGATTCAAATAACATAATAAGTGATCCATAACCATGATTTATTTATTACTAAGCAAAGCTAAGCACTTGCATTTTTACAAAAAGCGTAGGGGTTTCCATTTGAGTACAAATAGGGTACTCTAAACCATTCTAAGGTTACAAACATCATGAATAACAATTGTCAAGGAGGATTATGCAACAAATAGGTCATAACTACCATTTCATCACTTTCAAATAATTTTTCCAAATATAACTATCTAACGCATGCAATTTTGCAATAGAAAACGTTTGCCCAATAAAACATAGGATCAAAGTGTTCAAAGGAGGAGGGCAACACTTGCCTTGATTGATGTCCTTACTGGAGTCAGCGAAAGGTTATATCTTCTCACCAACAACGTAATCGTCTTCTAAAAGAAATATCGATAATCGGGTAAATACCGAAACATACAAATATTCAAAATGTTCTAAAATGCATGAATTCACTAGTGTGGTTAGATGCTGTGGGTTTATAATTTGTGGTGAAGGAAATTCTATTTTATCATATTGCATTTGTGAGTTATAAATTCTTAAAGTCTAAAACTAGAAATAACTTAATTAGGCTCTATTTAGCTCTAAGTGCATTTTGGGTTCAAGATTGGCAAAGCCTTAGGTTTCTGCAGCAGAGAGTAATTTCTCCAAAGCTTAACAAAATTTAGTTCACAATATTTAAAGCTAGCATGAATTTATTATGAATTTAACAATTTAAATGACATATTATAAGTCTTACTTATTATACAACTTTTAAATATGTTTTTGGTACTATATGTACTACATTTAAATTTATGAAAACTAAGTCTATGAGATTTATAACCCAACCCATCTGGAATTATATTATTTGGAGTTAGAATGAATTTTGTATGAATTTTATAAATTAGTGAATGCTATATATTAAGTATTCCATATATTAATTTTTAAAGACATTTCTTCTACTGTAGGCAACATGTTTTATCTTACCAAATTAAAGTTTACAATTTTGTGAATCCATAGAAATTTAGTTCACCTCAAATGGAGTTAAAATGAATTTTATATGCATTTTACAAGTTTCACTCATTTTCCTGTTGAAAAATTATTGTTTTGGATATTTCCTTTAATATTTCCAATTTTTAAAGATAATGGGTCCACTAGTCAGCCTCTGTACTTTTGCAGAAAAGTCCCTGGGTTTCCAAGGATTCAACCCGAAGTCCCCAGCACATGTCTAAATACATTTTCATTAAGAGTTCTCAAATTTCTGATTAATTGCTAGTAGGTCCTTGGTCCCACATGTCATAGGTTATACAATTACACATTAGTACAGAAGGTTTTGTCTTCCTTACAAATTATACCTCGGCTACTTATATGCAGTGGGGCCCGCAGGTCAGTGGCTTAGTGAGAGAGAGACCGGAGGCAGCGGCTGAAGGCGGCGACCGACGAGCTTGTCGTCGACGCCGGCGGCAAACAGCGGGTTTTCGCGAGGTGCGACCCAGAGAGAAGAGGTGGAGGAGGGGCTGGCGATCCCGTCGGTGGTCATGTTGTTGGCTGTGGTGGTCGGAGTCGACGCCGGCGACGTTGTGAGTGGCGGAGTGCTTCGGCATGCTAAGGCATCTCGGTCTCTAGCTCAATTCAGTGGGGTTTCATGCATGCATTCGCACCTACGGAGATCGTGGTTGCTTACTTGAGGTCGCGCTGGGCTCGGCGAGGCTTGGACAGCAGTGGTGACGCGAAGACAACTCCGGCGGCGGCGGAATCGGGCAGGGCGACGGTGACAGCGAAGAGCGGCCAACCTCCTGCCAAAGTGACACATGCGCAAGGTTAGAGATGCCCTAGGGATGCTACCCACGAGAGGAATTGAGCCGGAACTCACCCGAGGACGAGAAATCGACGGCGATGGCCAGCGGCCGGACTTGGAGAAGACGAAAAGGTTCTCTTCAACGGCAGTGACTTAGCTTGAGTTCACTTGGGCGTCTTGCGCCTGGGATCTAGACGACTGCCCTGGCGCAGTGGCTCAGCTAGGGTTTCACCGGGTCGACGGGAACGGCGATGCGAACTGTGGCTGCGCTCTGGACACCGAGGACGCCGATGAGTTTAGCACATGGTGGATAGGGGAAAGCTACCGAGGGTTTAGGCGTGGATAGGGGATCGTGTTCCCACGGTTGGTCCGCGGTGAAGCTCACCAGAGAAAGATGGCGACAGTGGTGGATCCCGACGGCGTCGGAGAAGATGGATTCGCTCCCGGAGCTCCCGAGACGATCTCGCTAGGGTTTTGGGAGGAACGCGGCGAGGATGAAAGGCTTCGTCGGTGGGCAAAGCAACGCTATTTATAGAGGAGATCGGGATTGCGGTGGACGGCGAGGTGGCGCACTGGGGTGCTAGCGCGTGTATGCGACGTGGCAGCCGTTCCTGGCTTGGAGAAGGAGGTGGCAAGCTTGAGTGATTGACAGGTGGGTCCTACCAAGGCTGAGCCCACATGGCAGAGAGAGAAATGGGTAGTTTCTTCGGTGAACTACTGCACAATTGATTTTCAAAGAATTTACAGATATATTTCCTCTCCCTTCTTTTTAATTCTCTGACTCAATTTCTGTGCAAGATAAATTAAGGTGGATTTTACTGGTGATAGATAAAACTACCTAGATTCCATTTTCCTTGGTTGCACGCAAAAATACTCTATATTTTATTCCCAGGAAAATAAAGAAAGTAGGCCTAGCTGAAATTAGATTGAATTTTTAGGAGGTCAAAACCTATTAAATAAATTCTGGAAAAATTATATCAATTCATGACAAATAAGGTAGTATTTGAATAAATTATGTTCCATGTACATTTTCATGTGATAAAATACATTTATGAGGTGTGTGTCTTTTTTGCCGATTAGGGTTTAGTATTAACCTATGGGTTGACTGTTTTGACCTAATTATTTGGGGTAACAAATGTACATATTAATTTACACCAAAATTTCAGTGACTTATATATATTAAATAGTACCTCCATGAATTTCCTCATGATTTTATATTGCACCAATTATTTTTAAATATTCAATGAGTTCACCTACCCTTAAGTATTCTTATTTTGAATATATATTTAAATGGTAGAAAAATTATATTTTAGTTTAGAATCAACCAGAAATGTTATGTTTAGGCTTTACTTTCATTTACATTTCTATTTTGGACTCAAAAATAAATTTTTATTATTTATCTGAAGTAAAAATTCGAAATTCGAATTTTTGGTATGTTACAATGTGTTTATGAAAATGGGCTATGGGAATGGTGATGGATATGGAGTGTGGTGAAGTATGATGATGATGGTGATGATGTTGCCCAGTGTGGGCTGATATGATGGTGCTGGTGATGACTTGGGTATCGGAGATGAGAGTATGTATATGAGGTTGAGATGGTGAATATTATGGTTTACTTACGTTACTGTTTTATTAATTGAATTGTGAACTCCTTTACAAATGATTGTGAACTAAAATTTGCTTTATACTAAAATAAGCTACAAATAGCCTTTCTTTGATTTATGTCATGCATGATGTAGTATGTTAGGATTGTCTTGTGCTTGCCGGTACATTAACTTGTTTAATGTACTGACTCTTGTACGACTGGAATATCCATTTTGCAGGTTGATTGCTTAGTCTTCTGAGTGATTTGTGGAAATCGTTGCTTCTTCTAGGATCGGATCCAAAAGGAGTATTCTCCTTGTCGGCCGCTTGTGGATTTGGGTAGCCAAGCTTTCGCGGATCAGTAAATATCTGGCCGTTTGGCCTAACTATTTAGATAAGAATGTAGAGTAAAGTTTACTTATGTTTACTCCCTATTTATTCTGATTGTCATCGCTTAGATGAAAGTGTGGAACTAGAGCTTTTCCTGGGATCTAGTTCTGCACCGGTATGAGTTTTGAGCATTTGGGATGTCGTAGAGCTTTAGCGAATTTTGTCGAGTCTCCTGAGATGTGTAACACATCTGGTCGCCATCTTCGTGTGGTTTGACGAGCATGTCTCAGGCTGAAATTGACTAGCATGCTAAAGTCCCAGCAATATCCCCTATGCTCTCTACTCGGCGCTTCAGGTTCTATATTAAGTAGGTCATTTGACTTGATAGGGGAGCGATGAGGTTGGATGGTTACTGTTTTACTTGATTATTATTAGACCCCATCCAACTAAATATTCCGCGCTATCATTTTAAATAACTTACATAATATTTAACCTGGGGGTGCCCCACAATTAAGCTGTCAATAATTAATGAAGTAGCAGTACCTAGCTCCAGGCTGTTACCTCCCAATGGTGGCAAAGAAAAATAATATTGTCTTTCATAAGGCAATGTCGCAAGCAAGAATGGATCTGCAGACAATCAAAGCAAGAAAAGGATAAATAATAAAGAAGTAAAGTGTTGAATGTCAGTGATCCAAAAGAGAATTAATCAAAGGAATATCATTATAGAACAAAAAAGAGAGAATATTTCATAATTTCTTTAAGACTAAGGCAAGCTGCGAAAAGCGAAATATTCCATAAATTTCAGCAACAAGCATGGAATTTTGCATGGAACCAGCAGCTCAAGGGGTAGCGTGCATATGCAATAGTGCCGGTCTGCAAGAGGAATTAACCAAACCATTTGTTGATTGGTCATGCAAGCACCCCACACCCCCATGCACGCATGCACTAAGGCCTTAGCTTAGCTTAGCTTGTTCTAGCTAGGTAGGTATTTGATCCAGCCGGCCAGCCAGCTTGTTGCCGGCAAGCGGGGGAGCGATCCGATGGCTGAGGGTGCGGCGAGTGCCGTGGCGAGGCGCAGTTGCTAGGACGTGTGAAGAAGGACGTGCAGTTCATCAAGGAGGAGATGGAGAGCATGAGGAGCTTCCTGACGCACCTGACCGAGACGGAGCCTCCCGGCGGTGAGCACGACGAGCAGGTCTGGACGTGGATGAAGCAGGTCCGGGAGCTTGCGCAGGACTGCAGCAACTGCATCGACACCTACCGGCAGCACGGTGACCTAGCGGTCCGCCACCCCAGCTGGAGCCGCGGTGCCGGCATCCTCCAGCGCTACATCTACTGGGCTCCTTGGATGGTCGAGAAGTTGCTCGCCCAGCACTACGCGGCCATCTGGCTGCGCGAGCTCAAGGACCGTGCCCACGACGTCGGCCAGCGTCGCTTGAGGTACGGCGTGGAGGTCCCCGGCAAGCCATCATCCAAGGCGGCAGGAGGGGCACCGTCGTCGGTGCGGTCTGAAGAAGCTTCTCCGTCAACCACTAGTGCCACCACAGGAGCACAAGCACCAGACGAGGAAGATGAAGACGAGGAGGAGGAGGAGCAGCAAGACCAAGAATACGACTCGGCTAGTAGCATTATTATTTCAGCTGAGCGTCGTCGAAGAGCTCTGGAGCCTCGCTCTCTGGAGAACTTCTGTGCTGACGAGCTTACCTGCTAGGTAAAGTCGGTTGGCATTACGGGACCATCGTCATCTTCATCGCCATCATTACCATCCATCGCCATTGTACCACCACCACCACCCAGAGTAGCTCAAGGTGGTGCAACGGAGGTGGTGGTGGCCGCAGGAGCCAATGCACGCGATGCTTTGGCTTCCATGGAGACCACCCATTTCGACCGCTCTGTGTGGATCAACCTCCAGGCTTTGCATCTCCACCGCTCTTGGCACCAAATCAGCACCGAGGCCATCCTCTGCTACATCCTGCGTGAATGTGAATCTCTCAAGAAGCGAGGCAAAGATCATGGTCAGGTGGACGACCGGGATGATCAATGGGAGGCTTACTATTATTACAGATGGGACATATTGTATGATATCCATAGGGACTTTTATCGACAGGTTAATCCTAAGATGGAAGAAATCGAGGGTAATATTACTAAGAACAGTGCTGCAGAAGAAGAACAAGAAGAGAAAAGTAAAGGAGAAGCTGCATATGGAAACCAGACTGAAGACGAAATCCCCTCAACCCCTGATGGTAGTATGTCACGCCCCAAACTAGCCCCGAACGGCGGCCAGAGTAAGGCGATCCAAATTAACCTGTATACTTGTACCAGTCCCAGGAAATAATGCTGGTACTACAGGAAGACAGAATATCACAACAACAGCGGTCTCTTTATTAAGAGTAGAATTACAACCAAGGTTAGAACTGCGGACAGACCCCGAGTTAACAACAGCAATACAAAAAGGCAGAAGCGGAAAGCGGAGACTAGCCCTAAGCCACAAGCAAAGCCTTGGGGAAAGGCCGAAACCCTACTATAGCTCGTAGTCTGCTTGCTCCTGGAAGAACTCTTCTTCGGCAGGGTCCACCTCCTCGTCTTCGAGAACTGGAGGGGTTAATTATATAGAGCAAGGGTGCGTGCGGGAGTACTCAGCAAGTCAGGGGAATTAAGTGTTTGATGCAAGCTTCAAAGGAGAGCCAGTTATTTTTCGCATTCGATCTTAGTTTAAGACTTTCAGAAACAACTAAGTGAGTGCTTCTCAACGACACGGACGAGAAAGTGCGTCTCATCCGGTCGGAGCAGTGAAATTGTAAGGATTGATTCTTGTCGGTACGAGAGGCTCCCTGCCAATCGTTCACCGACACCGGCTGTACCAACAACCACACGCGAGAGGCTCCCTGCCAATCGCTCACCAACTCCAGCTGTATCAACAGCCACACGTCAAGCACATCGGCACGAAAGGCTCCCTGCTAATCGTTCACCAACACCGGCTGTACCAACAGCCACAAGCCAAACACTGAACAGAATTCTCACCCAACAGCAGTTCACAAAGTAATCAGCAAAACTACGCTAAGGAATCACCTCACATCCGCCAATGACCGTGGGCACGGCTGTTCGAATAGTTGTTCACCTCTGCAGAGGGGGTACACTTTACCTACAAGACGTCACTAACCCGGGTCACCCAGCCCGTGCAGAACGGCCACGTCTGGTGATTTTGAGGCTTTCACGACAAAGCATTTCGAAAGCTGACTCAGGGTCATCTTATGCCAACGGGAGGGGTCCCACGGACAAACACCAGGTTAGGTCCCAGACCATATTGTGCCAGGAAGCCCAGGGGTCCTCCCCGACACCACCCCGGCGAATCCACTTGTCCCTTGGCATCAGGATTTCCTTGGCCTAGCTAATTACTCAGCTAGGGGTGTCCCATCTCACCCATGTAGTCGTACTTGACATATGCTCGGATGTAATTCCCAAGGAATCGGTCCTTAAGGCGAGAACGGGAAGACCGCACCTCCAGTACGTCTCCCGCACCGTGAGTTTTGGAAACTCACTTTATTTTCAAGGCACCGACCCAAGTGTTGGGTTTTCCTAGCATTTTGTAAACTCAAGTTTTACCCAGTTAATCATTTTAAATTTAAAGGGAGCCTCGATATTCGTACGCGGGGTGCGAATACCGAGACCTCACCTGAAGGGTGACAAGGGGTGTTAGGGTATTCAATAATCAAGGAGGGTGAATGCAGCAAATGGGTGGGTCCTGCCTATTGTATTGCAAACCGAGGCCAAGTGTCATGTGTAACCTAAGGAATGCATAGTTTGCGGAATCAAAATACTTAATTTCAAATTATAGGTTCAATTGATCAAAGGTGATTTGCCTTGCTCCAGATCTTGAGCTTCTTCTTCGAAATCTGCGTACTGCGAGTCTTTGGGCTCCGAAACTACACGTGAAACGAGGCGACTCAACACAACGATAAAAAGAAGCCGTATTAATGACCACTATGCATGCCATTGGATAAATCTCGATTTTTGAGGAATTCTGGAAGTTGAACGGAGTCAAATGGACGAACGGTTGAGAAGATATGAATTTCCTAAGATTAAATGATTTTCTATCTAAAGGAAAAGGAATTATTAATTCCTTTGAAAAAGAAAAAGGAAGGAGGGACTTGAATTGGACTTTTATTGAAAGGGATCCGGCCAAAGGCCGAATCGAACGCGGCCGGGCTACTCGAAACGGCACGCGGGTGGCCGAGTAAGGGAGGCCGATGGGCCGGTGGCCGAGTGGCACGGCCTAACGGGCCGGCGCGGGCGCAGCCGAGCGAGCGGGCTAGCGCGCGGGATGGGACGGCCCAAGGCCAGGGAGGAGCGTGAGGCGAAGAGGGAGGCCAATTGGGCCGAAGGCCGAGTGACTCGGGGCCGACTGGGCCAGAGAGAGGAGAGGGCTGAGAAGGGAGGGAGGCCTAGTGGGCCGAGGTGGTGTAGCCCACGCGGGCGGCCGGACCAGTGGACCGAGGTCCACCGCGTGGCACTAGGGCGGGACCCGCCCGTCAGCGGCGCGGTCCACACGGATTGGGCGCACGGAGGGAGAGAGGCCGTCGGCGCTCGTGTGGCGCCGACATGGCTGCCACGGAGGCCGGCGGGCAGCGGCGAAGAGGCTCAGGGCGGCGCGGTGCGAGCCCGGCGAAGGGGGTGACACCGGAGCGGAGAGGGGAGAGAGGGGAAGCGAGCCAACGGCTCGGATCGGAGCGCGAGGGTGCGACGGCGGCCGGCGACGGCGTGAGGCGGTGGCGGCAATGGTGGCGCGGGGAGGGAGCGGAGGAGAGGGCGGCGACCACGGCGGCGCCCGGAGGGAGGTCTACGGTGCTACCGAGCTCCCTAAGCCGAGGAGAAAAGAAGGGAGATGGGGGAAAAGGACGAGTTACCGCAGAAGGGGACGGGCTCGCCGGGGATCGCGGGGACGACGACGCGCGGGCGGTGCGGCATGGCTCCGGGCTGAGGGAGAGGGGAAGGAGGCGCCCGGAGTCTCCTTCGGGCGTCCTCAGCGGCGACGGCGAACGGCAAGAGCAACGGCTCGGCTCGGCGGGGCGGTGGCGAACGGCGGACGGAGGGTGTTCGACGGCGGTAGGGCGCGGCCGAGAGGGAGGGGAACACGGGTTTAAAAGGGGCGCAAAGGTGGTTGGGCGGAGAGGCGGTTGGGGGGCGAGGTCGGTGAGGGGACTGGCACGCGCTAGCAGCCGAACGGCAGCTGCCGGGTGACGTCGGCGGCGGTCGGGAAAAAGAAAAAGAGAGAGGGAGAAAGGGGTGCGGCCCCCTTGCCAAAACGGGCAGGGGCACGCGGGGAGAGGGGCAGAGAGCGCGCTCTCCCCCGAGGCGGCACGCGCGCGTGCGAGCGGCGGGGCCGGGAGTAACGCCGGCGCTTGGCGCGGCGCGGGGGCAGCAGTGCAGAGGGGACCCCGGGTGACGGCGGCGGCGGACGTGGGACCAGCGGCGCTGAGGGGCGGGGCGTGGCTGGGCGCAGCTGTCGAAACGAAGTGAGAGAGAAAAAGAAACGGGCGAGGGAGAGAGAGAGCAGGGGGGATCTCTCCCGCGCGGGGCGTGCGAGCGCGGCGCAGCGGGAGGAGGAAGGGGGGTGGGCCGAGCGAGTGGCCCGAAAGGGAAGGAGGCCGAGGGAAGGAGGGAGAGGCGCGACTGGGACGGGCGGCGGCCCGAGAAGGAGAGGGAAAAAGGGGGCAGGCCGAGTGGGAAGCCGGCCCGGGAGAGGGGGAGGCAAAACAGACTTTTGGCAGAGAGGGAGAGGGAAGGATTAGGGTTCGGATTCAAAATCCGATTTCGCGATTTTCTCCGGGATTGAGCTGAGAGGGGAAACACGAGACCAAGGCACACGACAAGACACGACCGAAGAGCAAAATTTTTGCAAATAGAGTTTTTAGGAATTAGGTTTTCCCGCTAACGCCATAACAAAACGGGCGTTACATAGTATCTCCAAGACCAAGCCAGTGGGCATACTCTTCAGAGCACTGCAGCCTTATGCCGTGTCAAATGTTGCAATATTGGGGACTAACCAACCATTGGACGAACAAAACATATTCCCCGAGACGGCCAATAAGCTTAAGAGGCATATCGAATCAGGCAAAACCGAGTTCCCAATTCATCTTGATCAAGCCAAATATGAATCCATCCTGCGCGAGGTGTTCCCCCTTGCAACCAGCAAACCCCACAAGGTCCAGGAAGGTACTACTGCTGTCAGTAGTGATAGTAGTAGCCATGTTGTTGCTGCTGCTGCCGCTGCAGCCGCCGCCACCGCCGCTGCAGCGACTACTGCTGCTACATTGGAGAAAGTTCAGATAGAACAAATCATTGACAAGGCTAAACAAGACATCCTGCAATGCATCCTGCAGGAGCTACAGCAGCAGTTACCAGAAGCTGACAAATCTCTTGAGGAGAACGGAGTAACGAAACCTAAACCTCAGTTTAGGATGAGCATGCTACTGCTGCCATTGAAGCCAAGGAAAACAAGCCGCCAGCAGCCAAGGATGAAACAAAGGAAAACAAGGCACCAGTAGCTCAGGATAAACATGCTGTTGCTGCCAACAAAACCAAGGAAAACATTGGAAAAATCAAGTCCAAGATTAATAATGAAGCTACTACTGCGACTCCTCGGCCGCCTACTACTATTAGTACTACTACTACAACGTTGGGCAAGGATCAGATCGAAGAAATCATCCACAAGGTTAAGCAACAAGTCCTACAGGGTCTACATCACCAGCCTCCTCCCCATCTTCCCAGAGCAGATAGATCGTTCAAGGGGGAGCCAGGCATACATAAACCAGGTGGGGATGAATATGCCAATGCTATCAAAGAAACCAAGCAAAAGATCAAACAACTCACAGGAAAAATTATGGAGCAGGTGACAATCCAAAGATCAAAACACTTTTGGGTGGTAAAAAGACCATGATTATCATTGAAGATGATAAAGATTATGCATCCCAGTGGAGGGAGATCAGAAATGCTTTGCATCAGCTGTCAAGCTCCGGCAGTGCAATGGTTGTGACCACCCCGAACATTCAGAAGGCCAAAGAAATTTGCTGTCCACAGCAGGAGCCTATAACCAATTCTATTGCTGGCTTGTACTATGATACTTTGCTCAAGCTTACAAGGAAGAGGGTGAATAAAGATGTAAACCAGATTTTCCGCGACATCTTGGACAAGTGTTATCCAAGCGAATTCTGCATGAAGATCTTCGCTCATGCCCTCTACGCCAATCCCAACAGGAGCAAAGAAGATCTACGCAAGTTGCTTGATTCCCTGGATTCAAATAAATCACTGGGCATCTGTTAGATCATAATCCTTGTAATCCTTGTATGTTATTTTCTTTCGGTTAGTCTGTTTAGTTGGTCATGGCGCAAGAATAGCCTGCGCGTGGCCAAAGCAACGGGACGTGCGCGCTGCTGCGGATCGTGGGGATGGACGCGAGAAATTCGCGGGAGTGATGCGCTTCCTAGGGCATAGCATATTGCATGGTTGTTTTGCTACAAATAAGATAAGAAAACAGAAAAGCTGTAGGCAGATTACGCAGCGCCAAAACTCTGCTCTCTCTCTCGTGATCTGATTACAGTACTCGCGTGTGTTCGTGTGTTGGTTCTTCCTCGCCCGCTCGCCGATCGTTTGGGTAAATCCTAACATTTGGTATCAGAGCGAGGTTCAGGGTGTGGAATCATGATCGTGCTCTCGAATCGGTTCTCATGCCTTGCCGTCGCTCGTCGTCACCGACGCAGCGCACTCCAGGAGATTCCGGCCGCCGCGCCTCGGGCAGCGGCGGGAATGTCCGCGGGCTGGTTATACACCACGTGGTCAAGGAGGCGGGAGGCTCGGCAAACTATCCGGTGCTCACGAAGACGAACTACAACGAATGGTCCCTCCTGATGAAGATTAAGCTCCAAGCTCGTTTCTTGTGGGGCACCGTCGATCCAGGAGGGGCCGGGATCGAGCTCCATGAAGACAGGATGGCGTTGGACGCCATCTGCAGTGCCGTCCCCGCCGAGATGATCTCGATGTTGGCGACCAAGGTGACGGCCAAGACGGCATGGAAGTGCATCAGGACTCTACGCGTCGGCAACGACCGCATTCGCAAGGCGAGCACACAGAAGCTGCGTTCGGAGTACGAGGCGCTGGCGTTCCGCGACGGCGAGTCGGTGCAGGATTTCGCCATGCGGTTGAACACCATCGTCACGCAGCTGGTGACCTTGGGCGACCCCGAGCCGGATGACAAGGTCGTCAAGAAGTATCTTCGCGTCACGCGACCCAGGTTCTCCCAACTCATTCTTTCCATTGAAACACTACTCGACATTTCCACCCTGTCGCTGGAAGAGGTCACCGGCCGTCTTAGGGCTGCCGAGGACTCCGGCCAGAGTGCGTCGTCGTCCTCGCCAAGTGCCGGTGGTAAGCTATTCCTCACTGAGGAGGAATGGCTGGAACGCCACAAGAAGAAGGAGCAGGAGCGCAGGAACAGTGGTGGTGGCAATGGCCGCGGCAAGCGTCGCGGCGGACAAGGACGACCGGCGGCGGCGGCAGCGGCGGTACTGGGAACACGGACAACGCTGGCACTGGGCCGGCCCGCAGGACCGACAAGTGCCGCAACTGCGGTAAACTTGGCCAGTGGGCCAAGGACTGCAAGAGCAAGCCCAAGCGGGAGGAGCAGGCCCACGTGGCCCAGGAGGACGACGAGCCCATGCTCATGCTCATGACCTGGGGCTGTGTCGATGAGGTCGCGCAGGAGCACGCGCCGCCGCCGTACCAATCCGCGCCAGGCCACGACCACGTCGAGCTGGAGGAGAAGAAGGTGTACGCCGCGCTGGACGACGCAGCGGACCACGACCACACGCGCTGGATTCTCGACTCCGGCGCGTCCAATCACATGACAGGGTTGCGATCTGCCTTCTCCGACATCGACTCCAAGATCACCGGCAACGTGCAGCTCGGGGATGGCTCGATCATGCGCATCGGCGGCCGAGGGACAGTGATGTTCGCGTGTAAAAACAGTGAACATCGCATGCTCCACAACACGTACTATCTCCCGCGCCTCGCCGCCAACATCATCAGCGTCGGGCAATTAGACGAGACCGGCTTCAAGGTGCTGGCTGAAGATGGCGTCATGCGCATCTGGGACGAGCAACGACGCCTGCTAGTCCAGATCAAGCGCAGCCCCGACCGTCTCTACGTCTTGGACATCGACCTCGCTCGTCCGGTGTGCTTGGTGGCTCGCGCTGGAGAGGACGCAGGGCGGTGGCACGCACGTTTCGGCCACATCAACTTCACGGCATTGCGCAAGATGGGGCGTGATGAACTGGTACGTGGTTTGCCAGTGCTGTCGCAGGTTCATCAAGTGTGCGAGGCTTGTCTCGCGGGAAAACATCGTCGAGCACCTTTCCCGCACCAAGCGCTACACCGCTCCACCGAGCCACTCGCACTGGTCCATGGCGATCTTTGTGGGCCGATCACGCCGGCGACACCGAGCGGGAACCGCTACTTCCTCCTCCTCGTCGACGATTATAGCCGCTACATGTGGCTAGTGCTCCTCGCCACCAAGGATGGTGCTCCAGCAGCCATCAAGCGTGTCCAGGCGGCGGCTGAACGGAAGAGCGGCCATGAATTGCTAGCTCTCTGCACTGATCGCGGGGGAGAGTTCACGGCCAAGCACTTTGCCGAGTATTGTGAAGAACTCGGGGTGCGGCATGAGCTGACAGCGCCGTACTCGCCGCAACAGAATGGCGTTGTCGAGCGGCGGAATCAGTCCGTGGTGGGCATGGCGCGGAGCATGTTGAAGGCGAAGGGCCTCCCGGGCATGTTCTGGGGGGAGGCGGTGAACACCGCCGTGTACCTGCTGAACCGTAGCTCGTCGAAGAGCATCGGGGGCAAGACCCCGTACGAGCTCTGGAATGGCGTCCCGCCGGCCGTCCACCACCTGCGCACATCCTGATTTTCGTTTCAGGATTTATAAATTATTTAATAAATTAATAATAGAATTTATATTAAATGTTCATTAATTTACAAGTGAAGTTAAATGTGGGAAATAAAATTTCCTAAATATAAAGCATGGTTGGATTTAATTTTTATTAAATTCTCCATGGTTAATTATACTCTCTGGAATTTTCTCGGATTTTTCGGAGCTCAATTCCTAATTTTAATCATACAAAGAGCATTTCAGTAATTACCCACATATTAAATTAATCATTAAATGGTCTAATTGTAATTTTGTTAAGTACTTTGAGTGTCCAAGTATTTTCAGGATTTTTCTTGAAATTATTTGAGCATTGGAAGTATTTTTAACAATTCAAAGATCATTTAAGTGATTATTTTAATTGGGAAAGTAATAAAATCCTCCTCCTCAGCTTGGGCCATTTTCAGCCCATTCCTTCCTTTCCTTCCTCTCTCTTCCGCCGGCCCAACCTGAGCCGCCTCCTCTCCTCTCAGCCCAGCCGGAAAAGTCTACTTTTCCTCCCTGCGCTACTGTTCATCTTCCAACTCAGGCAGAGCCCGAGCCAGCCCTGCCGTGCACAGTGCCGCCGCCTCTTCCTTCCAAATCTCGCCTCCCCGTTGCTCCTTTTTCCAATTTTGTTGAGGGGAAATATTCCTCTTATCCTCCTCTATCTTTACCCCAAAAATCGGAGCTAATCGTTGAGTATCTTATCCGAATCGAACTCGTTTTCGAGTTTATCTCCAAAACCGAGTTTTTGATTTCCCGGATCGATTTCTTGCGGGAGGAGTCCGATCTCTTCAATCCAAGGCTATAAATAGGACCCCCTAGTCCTCCTCTTTCGTTTGCCCCCTCTCCCGTGGTCTCCCGTGCCTCGTAGCGCCGCCGCCACGTGCTCCGCCCCGCCGTCGTCGCCGGCCGAGCTCCATCCGCGTCGCGCCGCCGCCTCCGTCGTCGCCGCCGGTCGCCGTCACCGCCGTAAGGTGCGCGGGAGGGTGGAGAAGCCCGGCCGCTCTCTCCCCGCTGTCGCCGGTCACCGGAGTCCCGTCGCCACCGCCGACCGAAGCCGCGCCGCCAATAGACCTCGTCGCCGGCCGTCGTCGTTCGTCGTTTGGTTCGAGGGTGAGTACCGTTGGGTTCGTCTCGTCGTCCTCTACGTGTTCATGTCCTCCAAAGTCGCAGCCGACCATCCAATCTCCGGCGAGGTCGCCATCTTGGTCCGGCCATTGATGAGGTCATCATGACGTCATCATCGTTTTTCTTTTTCCTGTTTTTCTAATAGATTAAATCTTCGGAAATTCATAACTAAATCATCGTAACTCGGTTTTGAGTGGTTCAAGTTGCTAAATTCATCTAAAATCATGATCTACATGTTTGTTTACTTTATATGTACTGTTTATTTGGTTTTTATTAGTCTTTTTCTTCGTTTTGCGTGTTAGCTTGTCGTTTCCGTCGTTGCGAAGGTTTGTGAGTGCGCCGGAAGTATTCAAGAAGATTAATTGAAGATCGATTATTGCAAGGCAAGTCACACAGATCCTAAACACAATCCTTTGAGCATGTTGATCCTATATTTAAATTCTCTATTTATTTCAACTGTGCATTTATTTTCGAATGTCACCGGGTGGTGTGAACTTATTCCTTTGTTATGGCCAATTTGCATTGATTACTTTATTCCTTGATACCTTGGGTTATTATAACTTGACTAGTTGGGCTTTATATATTGGTTCAGCTAGATATTAGTTATGATTGCTTAGCCATGCTTAGAAACATTAGCACACTATTGGGATAACTTATGACTCACTATTATTTAAGGATGGCTTAATGATAGTTCACGATGGTCAATCGTGATTGGTTAATTAATTACTTGCCAACTAAAACTTGATAATGGTGGGTTGTGAGCACATGGTTTTGAGAGTCGTGCTCATGACAATTAAGGACCGGTTCGCGAGCTACTGTTGTGAAACATTTATCGTGCCAACCACAAGCCAGCGTGGGCAACGGCTTTATCTTTTGTGTAGCGTGATTCATTATAGTGCGCCAGACTGAGAAGTGGCGAGAAGTCCACGGGGGTCGCTGGGGAGTCCATGCCTTGTTTATAAGGGGGTGATTATGATCCAGGAAAGGTGCGCTGTAATGGATTATGTTGTGCAAGGGGTATTGTCACAACTCCTTTCCGAGGTACCGTGGTGGTATTGAGGCACATGGTGACATGATGTGGGGTTGTGTCTTGTGGGTACAGTGGTACACCTCTGGCCAAAGTAAAACTATTCGAATAGCCGTGCCCGCGGTTATGGGCGGGTTGAGCAATGTTTTTCGTGATTAGTCTCACATTTCTCACAATAATTTGGATGTAATAATTGGTAATAATTTGCTTAGCTCCTGGTTTGGAGTTAGATCTGTTCAGCCGGGTATGGTTGTTCAGGATGGTTGGGCCTGTACAGCATGGGTGTGCTGTTCAGTGTTGATTAAAACTTCTGATTAATTAATCTACTGTTTTACTACTCTTAACTCTTTGCTAAATGCTGCTTTCGCAAATGAGCCTATATTATGCCATCCTTTGGTATCCTTGTGCACTTGCATATTTGCTGTGTGGCTTGTTGAGTATGTCATATGCTCACCTTGCAATAATCAATCAACCTCAGTTGAAGAAAAAGGATCCAGAAGGAGAAGACGTTTGGCTTATACCCCAGTTGAGCTGCCTGTGGGAGTGGAGCCGGAGCTTCGCTAGATTTTATTTTCCGCTGCTGTTTTCTTTTCTTTTGTAAGTGTGTAACGTTATTATTATGATGGATTTGTATATTAAATTGTCAGTTTGTGTACCTCGGCTGATTCCTGGACGAGGATTTTATGCACAAATAAGTTCGGAAATTACTAGTGAATTTCCGGGCGTGACATTGCACACGTGAAGGTAATGACCCTGAACGTGAAAAAGCTGGATGATCGCAGCCGGCCGATGATCTTCGTCGGATATGAGCCTGGGTCGAAAGCTTACCGCGTCTACGACCCGACGACGCGACGCGTCCATGTCTCCCGCGATGTGGTGTTGGACGAGGAGGCGCAGTGGAACTGGAGCGGCGAGGACGTCACTGACGCAGACATCGACATCGACTTCACCGTCGAGTACACCGTCGTGCGTTATCCGCAGGTGGAGAACGCCACGCGCCAAGAGCCGGTGAACACCAGCCACCCGCCGGTGTCACCCGCGTCCCTGCACACGCCTGCGTCAGCTCCGTCCTCGCGCACACCCACGTCGAGTTCACCTTCGTCCGCGACTTCGCGGGTCAGGTTCGTGTCTCCACCGCCGTTCAACGAGAAGGACATGGACGCTGAACACGACAATGACGCGCCACTACGGTTTCGGCTCATCGACGACATCTTGTGCCCGTCATCACCACCAGGGTTGACCACTCGCGAGATGTCAGAAGAACTGCTCGTGGCCACTGCCGACGAGCCAGCGTCGTTCGCCGACGCAGAGCAGCAGGCGTGCTGGCGTCAGGCGATGAACGAGGAGATGGCGTCGATCGAGGCGAACAAGACGTGGCGGCTCGTTGATCCTCCTCCCCGGCAACGTCCGATCGGCCTCAAGTGGGTCTTCAAGACTAAGAAGGACGCCGCCGGCAACATCACCAAGCACAAGGCACGCCTCGTCGCCAAGGGATATGTGCAGCGCTAGGGCATCGACTTCGACGAAGTTTTTGCTCCGGTGGCGCGGTTGGAGTCCGTGCGCTTGCTGCTGGCACATGCTGCGTGCGAGGGCTGGGCCGTGCACCACATGGACGTGAAATCCGCGTTCTTGAATGGTAAGCTCCTCGAGGAGGTGTATGTCGTGCAGCCGCCGGGATTCGTCATCGACGGCCAGGAGCACAAGGTGTTGCGCCTCGACAAGGCGCTCTACGGTCTTCGACAAGCGCCGCGGGCTTGGTACTCCAAGCTCGACGCGTCCTTGCTGACGCTCGGTTTCCACCGCAGCAGTTCTGAACATGCTGTGTACATGCGGGGCACGGGCATGGACCGACTGGTGGTCGGCGTGTACGTTGACGATCTCATCATCACGGGTGGCAACACCGGCGAACTCAAGCAGTTCAAGGAGGAAATGAAGAACACTTTTCAGATGAGCGACCTCGGGCTGTTGAAGTATTATCTCGGCCTGGAGGTGAATCAAACTGAAGAAGGGATCACGGTGTGCCAGAGCGCCTATGCATAGAAGATACTCAAGGTGGCTGGCATGATCGGCTGTAATCCAAGCTTTACTCCCATGGAGACGCGACTGAAGTTGAGTAAATCAAGTACTGCTCCTTCGGTTGATGCCACGGATTATCGCCGAATCATGGGATCGTTGTGTTACCTTGTGAACTCAAGGCCGGATTTGGCATATGCAGTGGGCTACGTGAGCAGATTCATGGAGAAGCCCACTGTCGAACACTTGGCGACCATGAAGCGCGTGCTGCGTTATATCACCGGCACCATCAACTACGGCTGCTGCTACAAGAGGAAGAAGGAAGCTGCTCATCTCGTCGGCTACAGCAACAGCGACCTCGCCGGCGATCTCGACACCCGCAAGAGCACGTCTGGTGTCTTCTTCTTCCTCGATGAGAACCTGATCACTTGGCAGTCCCAAAAACAGAAGGTGGTGGCACTATCGTCTTGTGAGGCGGAGTACATAGCGGCCACGACGGCGGCCTGCCAAGGTGTGTGGCTAGCGCGCCTTCTTGCCGAGCTCCGGGGAGAGGAGGCAGACGCCGTCATGCTGAAGATTGACAACCAATCCGCAATCATGCTCAGTAAGAATCTTGTCTTCCACGATCGCAGTAAACATATAGACACCCGATACCATTACATCAGAAAATGCATCGAGGAGGGCAGGGTGAAGGTCGAGTTTATCGGCACTGACGGGCAATTGGCGGACATGCTGATGAAGGCTCTCGGACGAGACAGGTTCATTGAGCTGCGTTCTCGAATTGGCCTTGTCGAAGTACAAGCTCCATGCAGGGCTTAAGGGGAGATTTGTTAGATAATAATTCTTGTAATCCTTGTATGTTATTTTCTTTCGGTTAGTCTGTTTAGCTGGTCATGGCGCAAGAATAGCCTGCGCGTGGCCAAAGCAACGGGACGTGTGCGCTGCTGCGGATCGTGGGGATGGACGCGAGAAATTCGCGGGAGTGATGCGCTTCCTAGGGCGTAGCATATTGCATGGTTGTTTTGCTACAAATAAGATAAGAAAACAGAAAAGATATAGGCAGATTACGCAGCGCCAAAACTCTGCTCTCTCTCTCGTGTTGTCTGATTACAGTACTCGCGTGTGTTCGTGTGTTGGTTCTTCCTCGCCCGCTCGCCGATCGTTTGGGTAAATCCTAACAGCATCAATGCTAAGAAGATGATAAAGTTCTCCTACACTGATCTCCGTAAAGAATACAAGTCATGCTTCCTGTACCTAGCAATCTTCCCTCCAGGTTACCCTGTCAGACGGTCAACCATAGTAGGGCGCTGGGTTGTAGAAGGGCTGATAACTAAGGAAGACTGGCCTAGTGCAGTGCATCATGCTGAACGATGTTTTGATACACTCATTGATATGTGGCTTGTCTATCCAAGTGATATTGGTGGTGCAGGAAAGGTAAAGAACGGCATTGTAGGCGATCTTGTTCATGAGTTTATTACCAGAATTGCCAAGAAACAACACATTGTGGAGGCACGTCTGTCACGTCATTTGGCTCGCCATTTCTCAATTTTCAATGACATCCGACTCCGTGGCTCTGATAGAATAGACAAGTTCTTGAGAAAGCTCCCTGAAACATCTCAAATGTCAATGCTTAAGGTGTTAGATCTAGAAGGTTGTCAATGCTTCCAGAGGAACCAGCACTACCTCAAGGACATTTGCAACAATATTTTACTGCTCAAGTATTTGAGCCTAAGGAGAACAGATGTTACACAGCTACCTAGTGAAATCAACAACCTCTATGAGCTGGAGGTACTGGATATTTCGCAAACTGAGGTGCCTGAGTATGCAACAAAACATATCCTGCTCCTTAAGCTAAAGCGTCTGCTGGCTGGCTGTATTGATTCAAACAGTTCAAGTAATGCTAAAAACAACATTTCATTCAGGAATCAGGCACCATCATCCTCCAGCGTCCAAATTCCTCACAAGATAAAAAAAATGTCTAGCATGGAGGTACTTTCCAATGTCAAGGCTTCATGGACTAGCAGAGAGTTGAAAGACATTGGGAAGCTATGGCAGCTGAGGAAGCTTGGTGTGGTTATCGACGACAAGGACAGCATACTCAAAAATTTGCTTACAGCAATCAGCGACCTATGTGAGTGCCTCCGGTCTCTGTCTATCACTATTTTTCCCAGTACAAAAGGAGAGGGCACTCCATCCAATGGAGACTTACCACAGTATATTTCCCATTGCCTGAAATACCGTCCTAAGCTTCTTGAGAGCCTGTGCCTCCAGGGTACCACGCAAAAGGGCCAGCTTCTTATATTATTTGTTGAACGTTTTACTAAGCTTGCCAAGGTAACTTTGAGTTGCACCTCATTGAAACAGAAAAATCTGGAGGGTCTCGGTGATCTGCCCAACTTATGCTATGTTAGGTTGAGACACAAGGGATACACAGATGGCAAACTCACCTTCAATGAGCACAAATTCAAAAATCTCAAGTACTTTCTTGTCGAGGGCAACAACATGAGAGGCATCAAATTTCAGAAAGGAGCAGCTCCAAGGCTCGAGAAGATTGTATTGTCCTTCACTAACATAGAGTCTCTTCATGGGGTCGGGGACCTACCAAAACTGGAAGAGCTCGAATTGAAGAGAAACAAGTTCCTTCTTTCATTATCTGAAGAGGGAGAAACTCTTGAGAAATACATGCTCACCTTCAAGAAGGATGAATTCCAACATCTCAAGTACTTACTTGCTGAGGGCTTCAGCAAGAGCTTTGAGACAAACATAACCTTTGAAGATGGAGCAACTCCAAAGCTTGAGAAGATCATCTTGTACTCCTTCGCCAACATAATGTCTCATCCTGGGGTCAGTAGCCTTCCAAAATTTAAGGAGCTCGAGTTGAAGGGAAACAAGCCACTTCTTTCATCATTTGAAAATGCCAATAAAATTTCCAAGGTGACTCTTCGCTCTACCTTGATGCAGCATGCTGACCTACAAATCTTCGCTAAAAGACCAAGCATATGCTGTCTAATTCTCTTGGGCAATTCTTATGATGATAGCCTGCTTACCTTCAACAAAGGTGAGTTTCCCAAGCTCGACCTTCTTATTGTTGAGTGCCCTACCATCACCGACATCAGCTTCACCGAAGGAGCAGCTCCTATGCTTGAGAAGATCATCTGGTCCTTCACCAAGATGAATTCTCTCTCAGGCATCGACAATCTCTCCAAACTGAAGGAGCTCGAGTTCATTGGTGACCTTGTCCCTGACCAGGTGAAGATAGATATTAACACACATAGAAAGCATCCTGTTCTTAACCACAAGCTGCCACAGCACCAAGACCAAGAAAATGGAAGTGAACAAGGAGAAGAGGAGGATCTAAAGTTTCCAGCATGCTCCTGGTTGTCGTTGAAAAACAAGTATTGGTCCGTTAACTGACGAAACAAAATGTTTCCATGCCAGCATCCTCCATCCTTCCATCTAATTAGTGATCACTTGCATGCTAGCATGTGTTGTCCTTCTGCAAATCTGTAATACTTGTGTGTGTGTGTGTGTGTGTGTCTGTTTATTCATCAATTAATTCCTAGCTAGCTACCAGCTGCTAGCTAGCCGCATGCATGATCTGTGCCATCTGATCAGTTCAAACATGTAGCTGGATAGCTTGGGCATTGCAGCTGTGCCGACCGATGCAGCTAGCCGCGCTCGTGTATCGAGTTGGATGTGTGGGTTTCATCTGAAATTAACCATCTGAAGGTGTGCCTTGAGGTAATCACTAATCAGTGTGTGTGATTTGAGCATATGGGTGTGCGTATGCTCATGGTGGATTGGATTTGTGCATATATGTATGTAATGCATCTCTGTCGAACCATCAGTGTGGAGAAAATTGCATATCTACCATCGTATAAAATTGGCTTCGCTAGAATACCATCACTCAAATGGGCTTCGCTGGAATACCATCTTCAACTGAGTGTAGTTTGATACTTTGCCATTTTCATCACTTTTAGTAAATGAAAAAGATTTTGCTCTCTTTTTAGATTTATTGTGCCCAAATTGCCCTCGGGCTTTTTTTTTCCTCCTCTCTCAATTCAACCTTTTTTTCCTCCTCTCCATGCTTGAGAGGTCGTCACCGGCGTGCCAATCGCCGGCGGAGGCGAGGCGTCGAGGTGAGGTCGTCGTCGGTCGGTGAGTCGGGGTGGGCCGGCGGAGCTCGAGGCCGAGATGACGCGAGCAACGGCGATGCGGGATGGCGGCCGATACGATGCCCCTGGGCCGATACGATGCGGGATGGCTGTGCCCGCCGTACCGCCTCTCCCACAACTGCGCGCGTGGGGACGTCGTGCTCGCCGTGTGCAGGCTAGGACTCGCGCGGCTCGAGGACTACCGCGTGCTCCTCGACGCCGGTGGGTCCGAGCCACTCGCGGGCGGCCACGAGCACCGCGGGCTCCTCCGCGCCGCCGTGTGGCTGCTCGACCGAGAGGGCACCGCGATCCGGCGGATGGTGGCAGAGGTCGGGCTGGCGGGGTGCAGGCTCGTGTTCGTCGGCCACTCGCTCGGCGCGTGGGTCGGCGAGGAGAGGCGGCGCGGCGGCTAGCTCGGCACCGGTCGGCGACACTGGCGTCGCCGCTTCACCTCTTCTGAAGCGAAACAAGTTGAACTAGGGGCATAACAGTCTACGAAAATGTGTAATCGCCGAAAAATAATTTTCAAATGCAAGAAACCATGAAAATGGCATTGCAGCGAATACCCATGGTTTGGGAGTGGTATTCCAGCGAAGCCCATTTGAGCGATGGTAGTCTAGCGAAGCCAATTTTATGCGATGGTAGATATGCAATTTTCTCATCAGTGTGTGGTTTAATGTAATAATTGTGCGACAGCATTTCGCTCTCGTTAATTTGTTAGCTAATTTGTGCTTTAAATAAATTTGTGCTCTGATTGTGTTTCACGCAGGGATTAAGCTATCTGAAAGGGGGGATTTTTTGGGGTAACAGAAAAACAAAATTTCCGGTTTCTATCTCAGATTTCAAACCAAATGTTCAAACTAAATTTGAAGTTGAACCAAAAAAAAATTACGCTCAGATTCGAGGGGAAAGAGCCTAACCAAGGAAATCAGCCATGTGCGCCACCGGCGAGGACGCATTGCCGCCGCCGCGGCGGATGTGGAGGCGCTGCGCCACCATTCACGCCGCCAGAAAGGGTCGGATTGGCGCCGGCGACCGGCGTCAGCGGCGGAGGAGGAGGCAACCATGGCCATGCCCCCTCTCGCGCCACCGGAGGGGAGGCCAATGCGCCCCCATGTGCGCTGCCGTGGACAGCAGGGGACGACGGCGAGGCCACCGCCGGGGAGGTCGCCACCATGCCTTTCATCGCGCTATTTGGGAGAAGGGTTCGAGCAGCATATCAACAGCAAACCACATGTTCACCTCCAAAAATAATCTTTCGAAAACAAAAAAAAACAAAAGACATCCAGTTTCACTCTTGAATGGAATATATTGTATAAATCGTGGCAAAATTTTCAGCACCATTTCTTGCTAAATTACAGAGGCTATATACAGCCACGCTATGTACACATCAGGTAACTGTCATGCCCCAAACTAGCCCCGAACGGCGGCCAGAGTAAGGCGATTCAAATTAACCTGTATGCCTGTACCAGTCCCAGAAAACAGAGCTGGTACAACAGGAAGATAGAATATCACGACAACAGCGGTCTCTTTATTAAGAGTAGAATTACAATCAAGGTTGGAACTGCGGACAGACCCCGAGTTCACAACAACATTACAAAAGGCGGAAGCGGAAAGCGGAGACTAGCCTTAAGCCACAAGAAAAGCCTTGGGGAAAGGCCGAAACCCTACTACAGCTCGAAGTCTGCTTGCTCCTGGAAGAACTCTTCTTCAGCAGGGTCCACCTCCTCGTCTTCAAGAACTGGGGGGGTTATTTATATAGAGCAAGGGTGAGTACGGAAGTACTCAGCAAGTCAAGGGAATTAAGTGTTTGATGCAAGCTTCGAAGGAGAGCCAGTTATTTTTCGCGTTCGATTTTAGTTTGAGACTTTCAGAAACCACTAAGTGAGTGCTTCTCAACGACACGGACGAGAGAGTGCGTCTCATCCGGTCGGAGCAGTGAAATTGCATAGATTGATTCTTGCCGGCACGAGAGGCTCCCTGCCAATCGTTCACCAACACCGGCTGTACCAACAGCCACACGCGAGAGGCTCCCTGCCAATCGCTCACCAACACCGGCTGTACCAACAGCCACACGCGAGAGGCTCCCTGCCAATCGCTCACCAACACCGGCTGTACCAACAGCCACACGCCAAACACTGAACAGCGATCTCACACCAACAGCAGTTCACCAAGTAATTAGTAAAACTACGCTAAGGAATCACCTCACATCCGCCCATGACCGTGGGCACGGCTGTTTGAACAGTTAATAACCTCTGCAGAGGGGGTACACTTTACCCACAAGACGTTACTAACCCGGGTCACCCAGCCCGTGCAGAACAGCCACGACTGGTGACCTTGAGGCTTTCACGACAAGGCATTTCGAAAGCCAACTCAGGGTCATCTTATGCCAACGGGAGGGGTCCCACGGACAAACACCAGGTTAGGTCCCAGACCAAATTGTGCCAGGAAGCCCAGGGGTCCTCCCCGACACTACCCCGGCAAATCCACTTGTCCCTTGGCATCAAGATTTCTCTGGCCTAGCTAGTTACTCAGCCAGGGGTGTCCCATATCACCCATGTGGTCGTACTTGACATATGCTCGGATGTAATTCCCAAGGAATCGGTTCTTAGAGCGAGAATGGGAAGACCGCACCTCCAGCACGTCTCCCGCACCGCGAGTTTTGGAAACTCACTTAAATTTTCAAGGCACCGACCCAAGTGTCGGGTTTTCCAACCATTTTGTAAACTCCAGTTTTACCCAGTTGATCACTTTTAAATTTGAGGGGAGCCTCGGTATTCGTGTTCAATAATCAAAGAAGGTAAATGCAGCAATTGGGTAAGGCCTGCCAGCTATATTGCAAACCGAGGCCAAGTGTCCAGTGTACTCCTAGGAAGGCATAGTTGCAGAATCAAAATACTTAATTTCAAAATTATAGGTTCAATTGATCAAAGGTGACTTGCCTTGCTCGAGATCTTGAGCTTCTTCTTCAAAATCCGCGCACTGCGGGTCTTCAGGCTCTGAAACTACACGCGAAACGAGGTGACTCAAAACAACGATAAAAAGAAGCCCTATTAAGGACCACTAAGCGTGCCATTGGATAGATCTCGATTTCTGAGGAATTTTGGAAGTTAAACGAAGTCAATCGGACGAACGGTTGAGAAGATATGAATTTTCGAAGATTAAATGATTTTCTGTCTAAAGGAAAAGGAATTATTAATTCCCTTGAAAAAGAAAAAGAAGGGAGGGACGTGAATTGGACTTTTTTTTGGGCGGCTAGGCGTGGCCCAACGGATTAACGTGGGGCGACCGAACTAATGGGCCGGCGCGCGAAGGAATGGCCCAAGGCCGAGCGAGGGAGGCCGATGGGCCGAGCGGCCGATGGGTGGGGAGGCCGATGGGCCGAGCGGCCGAAGGCCGAGGCCGATCGGGGGAGGGAGGCCGATGGGCCGGAGGAAGGCGGCCGAGTGGGCCTAAGCAAGCCGCGGCCCATGTGGACGGCTGGATCGGTGGACCGTGGTCCACCGAGCGGGTGCTAGGGCGAGACCCGCCCGGCAGTAACCCGGTGCGCGTGAACCGGGCGCACGAAAGAGGCGAGGCCGTCGGCGCTCGCGTGGGGCCTATGTGGCTGCCACGGAGGCCGGTGGGGAGGAGAAAGGGGAGAGAGGGACGAGCCCGCCCGGGAGCGGACGGCTCTCGGCGGCGCTACGGCGAGCGGCTTATCCTGGCGAACGGCGGCGAGAAGGAGGGGAATGCGGGCACCGGTGGCTAGAGGAGGAGGAGGGGAAGCGAGCCAATGGCTCGGATCGGACCGCAGGGGCGTGATGGCGGCCGGCGACAGCGCGAGGCGGCGGCGGCAACGGCGGCGCAGGGAGGGGGCAGAGGAGAGGGCAGCGTCCACGGCAGCGCGGGGAGACGGGTTCTTCGGAGCTACCGGGTGCCTAAGCCGAGGAGAAAGGGGAGACGGGGGGAGAAGGAGGTTACCGCGGAGGAGGGGGAGCTCGCCGGGGAAGGCCGACGGCGTGGGGAGTGGTATCGGCGTGGCTCCGGGCCGAGGGAGAGGAGGAGGAGGCGGGGCCGGGGTCCTCTCCTCGCGTCCTTGGCTGCAGCGGCGGATGGCAAGAGCGGAGGTGGCACGGCGCGGCGGGTTGGAGGGGATGGAGCTCGGCGGCGGACGGCAATGGCGGCCGAGGGGGAGGGTTTAAAAAGAAAAGGCGAGGTCGGTACGAGCGGAGGCGGTTCACAGAGAGGGGCAGAGGTGGTGGAGAGCGGGGGAGGGGGGCCGGCGCGCTAGCGGCCGAGCGGCGGCAGCACGGTGACGTCGGCCGGTCAGGGGAAAGGAGAAAAAGGGGAGGGGAAAGGGGCGCGGCCCTCTTGCCGATTCGGGCAGGGTGCGCAGGGAGAGAAAGGAGGGCGCGCGCTCTCCCTTCCTTGGCGGCACGCGTGCAGGGCGGCGGGGCTGGGAGCGGCGGACGCTGGCGAAACGGGATGGAGGGAGAGAGAGAGAGGAAGAAATGGCGACGGAGAACGACGCGGGGAAGAGAGAGAGAGCGCCCGCTCTCTCGAGCGGGCGTGCGGAGCACGTGCACGGCGCGCCCCGCACTCGGGCCACGCGGACCGGGCCGAGCTGCGCGGCCCAGCGGGAGGAAGGAGGCCAAGCGAGCAGCTGGGCCGTGCGGCGGCCCGAGAGGGAGGAGAAGAAGGGACAGCAGGCCGAAGGAGAGGGGAGAGGGGACTGGGCCGGGAGCGGCCCGGGAGAAAAAAGGGGCCGGTGAGAAAGGAGGGGGCGACTAGGCCAGACGGCGGCCCGAGAAGGAAGAAAGGGGGAGGGAAGTAGGCCGAGAGGGAAACGGCCCGAGGAGGAGGGGGGTAAAGCAGACTTTCTCTGAAAATTTGGATTGGAAGGATTAGGGTTCGGATTTGAATTCCGATTTCGCGATTTTCTCCGGGATTGAGACAAGAAGGGAAACACGAGATCCAGGCACACAACAAGACTCAACTGAAGAACAAAATTTTCGCAAATAGAGTTTTTAGAAATTATTTTTCCCGCTAACGCCACGACAAAACGGGCGTTACAGTAACTACCCTGCCACTAGCGAAGAAACGATTTTTAACACCGGCTGAAAACCCTCTTTAGTACCGGTTATAGAACCGTGATTAGCAAATCAGGACTAAAGATCTCGATCTTTAGTAGATCTTTAGTTAACCGTGATTAGCAAATTGGGACTGAAGATCTCAATCTTTAGTAGATCTTTAGTACCGTAAAGATCAAAAAAGATGTATACGATATGGGATTCAAACTCAAAATATCTCCCCTCAACCCTCACACACATTACCATCCCACCTACCACACATACATCTGACTTGAATAAAGATGTTTTCTTTTTGAATTAACCCTGGAGACATTTTTAGTCCCGGTTGGTAACACCAACCTGGACTAAAAATCCTCAATCTTTAGTCTCGGTTGGTGTTACCAACCGGGACTAAAAATGTTTCGAGGGACTTAGACTTTTAGAACCGGTACTAAAGCATCTTTAGCACCGGTTCGTTAAACACCCGAGATATTTGTTATTTTTGCCGATCGAGCAAAGATCAGTTGTCCAGTAGAGTACATAACACATCAAGCATGTACTAGCTACCAAGAACACTGCTACCTTGGATTAATTTACAGAAGTTGTGCTCATTGATTGTTCTGCTACCTCAGATTTACAACAAATGTGTTTACATGATCATTGCTGCATCATCTAGTGTTGTAGTTTTCTAGTTCTCATTTCCCTGGAGTAATGTCACTCCTTTGTTAAAATTTTCTACTTCTCATTTCCCTACAGTAATGGCACACACCTTTCAGTTGGAGTGCTGGGGATGAATTGGATGAACCCTCGGCCGCAAACACCGGCCTCACAAAGGCGTTGTTGAACTTGTGCCAGTAATGGTTGGAGGGAAGTGGCCCACTGTGCTCTCCACATAAACTGACTGACCATTCATGTTACATCCCAATCTGGCACCATCGTATAACGGCACCTGATAGGAGCGTGTCGTAGGAAAACAACGTGAACCGCTTCCTATGAAACTGCGATATTGGTATCAGTCCCAGGACATAGCGCTGGTACCCACGGTGACAATTATGATTCATTGCAATCCTTAAAATTAAATAGAGGACTTATTTACCTTGACTTAGGTTGCAACTCTCGAGAGAAGCTCGAGAACGCAACAGACGACGTAGAAGCAGCAACAGCAGAAGCAGAGGCAGCGAAAACCAACGAACTGACACCCAACACCATAGGCAACACTGGGAACCAGGACGAAACCCTAATCTTCACTTCACTTCGACTTCACCTTCAGAGCTGACAGGCTATATAGAGCAAGGGTAAGTACTTCCGTACTCAGCAAGCCAGGGGAATTTAGGTGGTTAAGGCAAGCTGCAAGGGAAGGCTGTTTATTTTGCAATCGGTTTTGTTTTCAAATTTTGAACAATCTAAGTATGTGCTTTCCCGCAATCAGAGCGAGACAAGTCTCAGCTTGGTCCGGAAGTGAGAAGTAACAAATTTTATTTTCAAGTTTGCACAACTCCCAGAGTTGGCCTCAAAGCTGGTATCCCAAACCAAACCAATTTTCCAACCTTTCAGATAAATGCGGTCCCCAAACAACCAATTACTTCCAGGGACTCCGTGTCCCACTGTCTCCCTGACAGCCACTTGCTTCCCAAGCATCAGGTTTTCCAAACCAGATCACCTCATATCCACCCATGACCATGGGCATAGTTGTTCAAACAGTTTGTTAACCTCTGCAGAGGGGGTACACTTTACCCACACGACGTTACTAACCCGGGTCACACAACCCGTGCAGCGCAACCACGTCTGGTGACTTCGAGGTTTTCATGACAAGACATTTCAAAAGCCGACTCAGGGTCACCTTATGCCAATGGGAGGAGTCTCACAGACCAACACCAGGTTAGGTCCCAGATCATACTGTGCCTAGAAGCCCAGGGGTCCTCCCCGACACCACCCCAACGAATCCACTTGTCTCTTAGCATCAAAATTTCCCTGGCCTAGCTAATTACTCAGCTAGGGGTGTCCCATTCACCTATGTGGTCGCACTTGCTATATGCTCGGATGTAATTCCCAAGGAATTGGTCCTTAAAAGCGACCACACAAGCATTTTTCTTTCATAAGGCACCGACCCAGGCGTCGGGTTTTCCAAAGCTTTCATAAATCAGGTTTTACCCAAAATATTCTTAGATTTTAAGTTTGAAGGCGACCTTCGATATTCGCACAAGATGCATGAATACCGAGGTGCCACACAAGTTGTTACACGAGAACATGAGATAACAATTAAGAAAGGAAGGATCAAATGCAACAAGTTAGGTAGGCCCACCGATCTGCCTTGCAGATGAGGCAAACAGTTCCAGTGCAATCCTAACAATGCATAAATATTTTGCAAGAAACATAATCAAGTTCAAATATAGGCTCAATATTTTCAAAGGTGACTTGCCTTGCTCAAGGTCTTGAGATTCATGAATCTTCCAGAAATCCACGCTTGGACGAAAATCCGAGAATCGCAACTAGGCGCAAACAAACAAAACCCAAACAAAGGACCAAAGAAAAGCTCCTATTTATACTAATTAATAGTGCCATTAGATAGATCACAATTTTACGGAATTACTGGAACTGGAACGGGGTCAAACGGAGGTACGGAACAAGAGATATGAATTTTGAAAGATTTAGTTGAATTTTCTGGAATAACGGGAAAGATTTATTGAATTTATAGAAAAGAATATTCTCACAATCACTGACATGCGGGGTCCACATGTCAATGGGCTAGAGGCCGGGGGGCACCATGGACTTGGTCCATGGACAACTAGCGCGGGTGAGGGAGTGAAAGAGGACTCTGTTCACGGGCCTCAACAGAAATAGCCACAGATTAAGAGGGGGATGGGAAGTAGACTTTGGCCCAATGGTCCAAGAGAGTGAGCCATGGCCCAATCGGCCAGTGCGAGGGCGCAGCCGAGCTGGGAGCAGGGAGTTGGGGCGATGCACGCAGGCAAGGGAGGCATGGGCCGACGCGGCTACATGGCCCAGCGGGATAGCGTGTGCGCGTGAGCGAGGGCGAAGTGGAGCGGCCGACGAGGGCAATGAGACGGTTGACCGGTTGTGTGCGGGTCCCACCAGGCCGAGCTGGCGCCGACGTGGTAGCCATGCTGGCAGAGGCGAGAGGGGAGAGGGTCGGACCGAAGATCGAACGGCCCACGGCGATGCAACAGCGCCGGCGAACAGCAGTGAACCAAAGGTAGCGACTGGCTCGTGCGGCTAGAGGAGACCAAGGATAGTTGATTCAACGGCTCAGATTTACTGGGAGAGGAATGACGGCGACCGAAGGCGGTGGCAGAGCTCACCAGAGCGGGTCGCGTGACGGCGCTATGCGGTGGTGAAAAAAGGCAGCGCGGCACAGAGACAACACAAAGGGGAAACGACCTCGGCGGCTCTCTAGGATGCTTCAATTTGATGGGTGGCCACGCATGGAATCAATACTACTGCTGATAGTCTCAACCGGAATTGGGGCTGATTGGAGATCAGAAGCGGTGATGTTGCTAGCGACTGCCATAGGTTGACGAACAGGTTGGAGGGGTGTCCTTTGATCTTCCTTGGTCTTAGCTGGGACCACATTCAATTGGCAGTTCTTAGGCACATGATCTGTTCCCTCGCACAAGAAACATGTGATGTTCCTCGTAGGGCATTCATCTGGCGGGTGGGTGTCTTCACCACAGGGGCAAGTGTAAGAGCATGTGTGAGTAGTATGTCCAATTTCTCCGCATCTGGTACATGCTTTGAACTTTATTTCTTTTTCACCTTTAAGGATCTCACCATCATCTTCATCGTCATCATCAGAGGACACTTCTTCGAATCCATCCTTATCGGGCTTAGGCGGACCATACAGCCTAAGTTGTTGAGTTAGCTGATGGGCACCATGGGAGGTGTTTCCTCTCAGACGCCTAGGTATCTCTGCCGCATCTTCTGGAGTAAATTCGGAACCAGTGATGGTTAGGTTCCTACCATCGTCCATCTTCCATACTAATGTCTTCCTCTTCTTAGAGTTTGATGGTGGCGTACCATAGTTTCTGTAGGTAAGTTGACTTGGACGTTTCTCTTCTCTTGGGCATTGTGCCTTACCGTCAGTTGGTGTCCTGGTATACACGTTCCAGGGACAATTTGTCGCACGATGACCTTGTTCCTCACAATCCTCACAGATAACATTTGCTTCTTTCCGGTATGAGAGTGATGGAGATGCATTCGTCTGGTGGGATCTTAGCAGTATATCGGTAGGAGGCGTAGGTGCTTGTATTGGAACACACTGACTTTGGCTCTGATTCAGACTCTGGGCTTGTATCTGAGCTTGCATCTGTTGTTGCTGATACTATCGTTGCATCTGTTGCATTATCATAGCCAGTATTTGCGTCTGGTTAGCCACCACTTGTGCTAGGGTTGGGTCCCCGAATGGTGGAGGCGAAATGTCCACGGGGTTGCTTGGGATTACTCCATGAAACTGTTACGATCCTGATCCACTGCCATTGTCCCTGACGTTGACCATCTGTTGCAGGTAGAGGAGGAAAATGAGATTGGTTGAACTAAAGGCCAGACCTTAACCCACTTAGCTACTGATCTGATGTGAGTACACTCTTACTGTTCAAGTTGATTAGGCAGACAACCTACTATGGTCACATCCCCACCACTGATGTAAACCATACACCTGCACACAGCAAACAACACACGATCTAACGACTACCGATACTACTCTTCTGGGAAGGATTGGGTTTAGGTAAGCCCTAGAAAAACTTCGCTCGAACCTCAAGAACGCTGACTCTGGACTGCTCATCTTGATCCTTGCTTGAAGCTTGGCTCTTAGCTTGTCCTTTATGGGGTTTTCAGTTTGTGCTCCGGGCTTTAGAAGCTAGAGAGCTGGAGGGGAAAGAACAGAAATTTGATAAACTGTTTTGCAAAGACTCCTGAGGGAGGGAAGAGACATTTTCGCAGATAAGGTTTTCGCAAAACTTGTCCTTAGGGGTTTGACCGTTTGGCTTGACCTACAGTCAAGATGGCTCTGATACCAACTTGTCAGGCTCGGAAATTTTCCCAAATTTCCAGACCATATTGTGTATTAAGTCCCTGTCCAGGCATCAACCAGGGTACACAAAACGACAAATCAATAAACAGACCCATATGTAAATAAAGTGATAAATACATATGGGAGAGGCACTTAGTCCTCACACCGAAAAGAAAACAGTAGTGGAAAGAGGCGATCCTAGCGGGGCTTCAGCTACACTCCACAGGCAAACTCAACTGGGGTCTGAGCCTTGGTCCTCTAACTTCAACTTCAACTCAGAAGTACTAAACTTCTGAAAAGGGGGAAAAATAGCAAGATTGAGTACAACCACCGTACTCAACAAGCCACACCAAAGATGCAAACGTGCAAAGGGGAGACAGAGGGAGGCTTGTGGCTTTTTGCAGAAAAGCGGTTGCAAATCTTTATGTTTTAAAACAGTAAACAGTTGTTTAATTATGATAGGATTAAATCTCCACTAGACAATGCTACAACCACGTTGCACAGGCCCAACCATTCCACCTAAACTACAACAGTTTATTAAGTCAAATTAATTAAGCATGTGGGACTAATCACGGTGAATCTGGTTGATCGCCCATAACCGCGGGCACGGCTATTTGAATAGTTTTACTCTGATCAGAGATGCGCAACTGTACCCACAAGACACGATTCCACACATGTTACCATGCCCCGAAGTATCACCACGATACTGCAAAGGGGGAAATCGTGACAAGACCTTTCGCATAACTCCTCCTAACCAAGCGCACCAGACCGTAGGTTTCGCCCCCGCTCCTTTACCAGCAGCGGGCAGCCCCCCCTTGTGCCATGGTGAATCCGGCAGCCGATCAACCGGTATATCCCCAGCTGACCCAACTCCATCACGCACACCCTTGCCGGGGAGCGTCAGCTAGGAAAGAGCTATGTTACAAATCCAGCAGTTGCCCATTCTTGCTTGTGGTAAGCACTGTTATTCTTCCAGGGTTTCCCATGAACCGGTCCTTAATTGCCATGGGTGCGACCAGCAAAACCATGCACCCACAGCCCACCATTAAGTCATATTTTAGTTGGATAATTACGACCAATAAAACATGGTCGGGTGTCTCGAGCGAACAGCTCGTTAGAGGCTAAGGTGAACAGTGTAATTGTTCCATTAAATGAGCTAGTGGTAATTAAGCATAGCTAAGCATATATAATTCTAGCAAAGTCAACATAAGTGACTTACGCTAGTCAAATTATCACCCACAGTTAACAAAGGACGGTTTAACAAGTAAACATAGCACAAGCGGATGGATAGGTAAACCCTATTCCCATGTAATTAGCAAAACATGCACTTTATTTGCAAACGTAAAACATTTCGTAAAATAGGTACAACATGCTCAAGAGGGAAATGTGTGACTTGCCTTGCTTCTCCAAACAATCTTCCGGACCTCTTTCCTCGCGAGCGCGAACTTCGAAACGGCGGAATCTACACGCTGACACGCACAAAGAGGAAAAACTCTAATAAAAACCAAATAAACAGTACATAAAAAGTAAACAAACATGTAGATCTCAATTTTAGATGAATGTTGCAAGTTGAATGGCTCAATTTGGAGTTCGTATGAATTAGATATGAATTTTAGAAGTTTTGAGCCATTTAAATGAATTTCTAGAAATTAAATCGATTTATTGCGCAATTATTAATTAATTTTATGAAGGAAAGGACTACGCTGACATCATCAAAGGGAATCGGCGCCGGAACGGTGGGTCCCACGTGTCAATGGGTCAAGGGGCGGCTGATCCACGGTGGACCAAGTCCACGCACGCACAGGTGCGGACGCACCACGTGGCACTGACGTGGCGGCCACAGCGGATGGACGGCAGAAGGTAGCGCCGACGTGGACGCCAACGCGGCGAAGCAGCGGGCGGCCACGTGGTCTGGGCGTGGACCGGATTAAACAAAAGGGGGCCCACGCGTCGGCGACACGAGCATCGGCGAACCGAAGAGAAAAAGGAGGTGAAAAGGACTTTGCAGGGGAAAGGGGAAAAATTGGGTTGAGAGGGAGGTAAACTAGACTTGTGCAAAAAGGGAAATGGAAATGAGCCAAGGGAGGTAATTTGGACTTGGGAAGAGGCCGAGGAGGTGAACTGGACTTCCTCGGGAAAAGATAATGGGCCGATGGTCCAACGAGGAAATGGACGAGGGACGTGAAATGGACTTCTCGCGATGGGCGGCGCCAATCGGGCCGGTGACCCAAAAGGAGGAGGGACGCAAAATAGACTTTCGCCAGGAGTAAGGTCAATGGGCCCAACGGCTGCTGGGCCGGAGGGAGTGGTGGGCTGTCCCGGGTGCGGCCTCTACGGCCGAGGCGGGCGGCTAGGGTTCGACCGAACCCTGTGCGGGATGCGGCGGAAGGAGGAGGGGAAGAGAGGGGGAACGGGGTGCTCAGCGAGGGCGCGGTGACACGGAAGCGTCGGTGGCGGCCGGGAAAGAGTGTCGGCGGCGACGCCTCGGGACGGCGGTGTGCGGCGGCGGCGCACGGGGCAGGGCGGCGCTCCAAGGCGGCGGCTCGAGGCGGCGCTAGGGTTTGGGAGAAGGCGGCGCAAGGGGGAAACGAGAGAGGCGGTGGCGCTTGGGGAAAATAAATAGGGGGGCCGATTAGGGTTGACCGCGCGGGCGGAAAACCCGCCGGAAAACGCGGCGGCGCGGGCACGGCGGTCATCGGAAATGGCGCGGTTGACCCGGCGGAGGTTGAAGAAGGGAGTATATCCAGACTTCGCGTGGGCTGGGCCGGAAAGGGGGAGAGGGGAGCCGAACGGGCCAAGGCGGCCTTGGGCCGAGGGAGAGAGGAAGGAGGGAGGGACATGGCCCGTGGGCCGCGCGGGAGGGAGAGGGGAGAAGGCCGCGTGGGTCGCAGGAGAGAGAGAGAGAATTTTGGGCCGAAAATGGCCTAAAACAAAAGGGACCCTTTTTAATTTGTTTTTCAATTAATTTAATCAATTAAATGAACTTTGTGACTTTAAAATTATTTCTTTAGCTCCAAAAATTCACGAAAAATTTTGGAGAGTACTTTAGGCCACAGGGAATATTACAAAAATATTTCCGGCCATAATTTTTAAAGGAAAATTTTGATTTCCTTGCTAATTTCACTTGTTTAAATTGCTTTTAATTTCTATTTAATTTCTGGAAAATGTATTATTAGGCAATTTTTACTCCCGATCGAAAATCGAGACGTGACAGTGGCACTGGACGGAATCGTGGAGAGGCTGTCGCGACGGTGGGGGTGGCACGACGCCAAGACGGCGCGCCGGAGACAAAGGTGATGGCACACGGGATGGATCATGGTCACCAGCACCGAGGTTGATGAGTGGCGATGACTGGTTGCGAGGAAGAAGGCGGCAGGGCTTCGCCTCTTTGAAGCACGAAGCAAGAGGAGGAGAAAGAAGTCCCCGGGTCGTATTTATAGGCGAGGAGGGCGCACGCGAGCTTTTGCTCGGCTGGCGATGGTGGACGGTGTCGGCGTTTTCGCGAGCGGCGCAAAAACGGGCGACAGCGCGGATGTGAGGGACGGTGGGGGTCGGTGGATCAAGCAGCCGAAATTGAACGTGGGAGGCGGGAGGAGTAGCGCGGCAAGCTGGCGCTTGGTCAAGGTGGGGCGCTGGGTGGCAAAGGCGGCGTCAGCAGCTTTGTGTCCACGGCGCAAGAAGCCAAGCGACGACAGGGAAAGGGTGCTCCGCTGGAAGAAGAACAAGGAAAAAGGTGAAGGATAAAGGGAGCTCGGTCCTTGCCGCTTTGGAAGGAAGGAGAGGCACGGACACGGGAAACGGCGAGCGGCACAACCAAAATCAAATGGCGGCGGCGCAGTTGTTTTGGCGAGAGAAAAAGAGAGAGAAAAGTGAGCGTGCGGCGGCGTGAGGGAGGAGGCGCTCCTGCTCTTGGCACATGTGGTGCACGTGGCTGGGGAGATGGACCGGAGCGGACTAGGCTGGGGACAGCGCGGCTTGATGGAGAAGGAGAGCGGCGCGAGGGAGATGGGCGGGCGGGGTGATGGGTCGAGGACGACGCGGTTTGATTGGGCCGAGAGAGTGAAGGCGAGCCAGGCGGGAAAAAGGAGGAATAGAGGGAATGGGCTAGCCGAGGAGAGAACGGCGGCCCAAGAGGAAGGAGATGATATAGACTTTTGCTGAAAGTTTTCTTTAAGGAATTTGAGGGGTAATTGAAGTGGGATTTGAATTTAAATTTCATATTTGAACTCAGGAGGAATAGGGAGGATTGACATCTTGGAGTTGGAACGAATATCTGGGAAGGGATTCAAAGGGGAGATGAAAAAGGGGACCTTGGGAAGGTGGGTTCAATGGTGGAGCAATATTCGAATTGGATCAAATATTCGGATAGGTTTCAAAGGGAAAATAATATTCGAGAAGGAATTTAAGATAGATAAATAGATAGATAGATAGAGAGTGAGAGAGAGAAAGATGAAACTTAAGAGTTTGGATTCAAACTCGAGAATTGATTTTAGAGATGTTTATTTTGTAGCAAGGATTTGAAGATGACTTGAACATCGGTTCAAATATTCGGAGAGATTATTGAACTTGGATGATTTTGGAAAAAATGTCAAATGAGATTTAAGAGAGAAATTCAATTGCAGAGATTCGAATTCGAGAATCATTTTTAGTGAACCAAGGGAAGAGTTTAGGATTTACGAGGTTGATGCTTGGACTATATTGAATTCAAGGATATTCAACGGAACTTGCAGTTCAAGTTTCAGGAGCGAAATCCGAATACAAAGGTTCGAAATTCGAGACTAGTTTTGAATGAAAACTTTGAGAGGTCGGGTTAGAAGTTCGGATTTGTCAAATTTGAGATTTGCAATCATGGAACATTCGCAAGTACAAATCGGGAATGATTTGAGCGTGGACTCAAATATGAATTGGAATTATTTGAAGGGAGATTTCTTGATAGAGGTTTAGGAAGGAGATTTTCATACGAAGATTCAAATTCTCAAATTATTTTGGAACGAAAAATTTAAGGAGGCAATTTTGACAACAGGGAATGGAGACAAAAGAGGGATTTAAATTGAGATCTACGGCACAAGTTAGACTCGACACTCAAAGAACAAAATTTTCACATATAGGATTATCTTAAATTAACTTTTTAACGCCACACGAAAATCGGGGTGTTACAATTCAATTCACAAACCAAACTTACCTTACCAAACTTAAAACTCAAATCAAATTATGGTAAGGACTTCAAACAAAACTCAACACTCAAAATTGGACATGCCAAAATTTAGTTGGGTTGGTTTGGGCAACAACCAAACAAGCCCTTTGTCCATGGGTTTGGTTGCTTGGTTGTTCCTTTACTTGCATGCATGGTGTGAGAGGATGGAGAGATAGGCGGAGATATATAGTAATAAAGAGAATAAAAGAAAAGGAGGTGTCGAAAACATTTTGATCCCTTCAGGTTCATCCGATGCATCACATTCAAATAGTTATGAACAAAAAACTATTTGACAACATTCATATAGCGCCGTACATATACCATAGCACGTACATATACCATACCACAAGATTTCAAGTAACAAATAAACTCACATGTCAGACAAAAAATATGCAAATCTAGTATATAACAGTAGTTGTACTTTTCAGACTCAAATTAGTACATTTATTTATTACATGCCTCCCTTGTATTCATGATTTTCTGATACCTCCCAAATAAGACAGTACAAAAAAATCATCATGCATATGTACGTCATGTTCATTAGTCATAGTATAGCAAAATTCTGCATCAAATTAAATCCTATATATGTGGATTATCATAATTTGTCCTAGATTAATATTTTAATATGATAGTCCAGCGACAGAACATGACCTAGACAAAATTTTATTATAGTAGACCTTTCTTATGGTTCTTGAGGTAAAGACCATCACAAGTTTTAATGTTAGTTTATCGTATCTTTTATAGATATCTCCTCCGAACAATAAAAAGCTATAATTAAATCTTAATTTCCAAGGAGTTATTGTCACGCCCCAAACTTGCCCCGGACAGAAACCAGATTGAGATGATCCAAATTAACCTGTAAACCTGTACCAGTCCCAGGAAATAGTGCTGGTACAACTGGAAGAATGAATATCACAGCGTCAGAGGTCTTTTTATTAAGAGTAGAGATACAGTCATTGTTGGAACCTCGGACAGACCCTGAGTTCGCAACTACATTACAAAAAGGCAGAAGCAGAAACTAGCCCAAAACCACAAGCATGACTTGGGAACTAAGCCGAAACCCTACTACAGCTCGAAGTCTGCTTGCTCCTGGAAAAACTCCTCATCAGCTGGATCCATCTCCTGTTCTTTGAGTACTGGGGGAGGGGTTATTTATATAGAAAAAGGGTGAGTACGAGGGTACTCATAAAGCCAGGGGAACTTATGTATTAAATGCAAGTTTCAAAGGAAGGCTGGTTATTTTGGCATTCAGTGAGTGCTTCTCAATGACACGAATGAGAAAGTGCGTCTCATCCGGCCGGAGTAGTGAAATATATTTGTTGCTTTCATCTGCATGAGTGTAACGTCCCGCCTCCACGAGGCCGGGCCCGCTTACATCTAGCAGCTTACATAGGACATAAACTGCCCTCACAAACCAACACCACCCATCCCTAGATTTCTCCAGGCCAAGCACGCTTAACTTTAGAGTTCTTTGGAGATGGGCTTCCAGAAAAGAAGTTGCAACTTGTTAACATGAGTATCCTATCAATCTTATTATGCCTTGGGCCGGGGTGTTACATACTCACCCCCTTAAGAGATCGACGTCCTCGTCGATCAACCCCAAGCCAGGAACTCCCTCTCTTGGCCACGTCAGTGTGTCCAGTGCCAGCGCATGTGCCATGCTGTGTGACCACACCGGGTCCACACCAGCCATGCGCACCATGCCTGCGCAACTGCGACACACGCGCCCGTGAAACCGCGAGAGTCGGCTCTGATACCATACTGTAACGTCCTGCCTCCACGAGGCCGGGCCCGCTTACATCTAGCAGCTTACATAGGACATAGACTGCCCTCACAAACCAACACCAGTCTTTTCTGCGCACTTCCCTAGATTTCTCCAGGCCAGACACGCTTAACTTTAGAGTTCTTTGGAGATGGGCTTCCGGAAAAGAAGTTGCAACTTGTTAGCATGAGTATCCTATCAATCCTATTATGCCTTGGGCCGGGGTGTTACAATGAGTGGCTCCCTGCCAACAAGTACACAGACTTTCCGAGTCTTGCTGTTCTCGACAGCCACAAGACAAGCATTGAAAGGATTCCCTTACACCAACATCAGTTCACAAAGCAGTAGTCAAGCAAAACTACGCTAAGGAATCACCTCACATTCGCCCATGATCGTGGGCATGGCTGTTCGAACAGTTTTTTAACCTCTGCAGAAGGGGTACACTTTACCACATGACGTTACTAACACGGGTCATCCAGCCTGGGCAGCGCAGCCACGGCTGGTGACTTTGAGGTTTTCACGACAAGGCATTTCGAAAGCTGACTTAGGGTCACTTTATGCCAACGAGAAGGGTCCCACGGACCAACACCAGGTTAGGTCCTAGATCATACTGTGCCACGAAGCCCAGGGGTCCTCCCCGACGAATCCACTTGTCGCTTGGCATCAAGATTTCCATGGCCTAGCTAATTACTCAGCCAGGGGTGTCCCATTTTACCCATGTGGTCGCACATGTTATGTTTGGATGAAGTTCTGAAGGAATCGGTCCTTAAGGCGAGAACGGGAAAACCATACCTCCAGTATGTCTCCCACACCGCGAGTTTTGGAAACACATTTTATTTTCAAGGCATTGACCCAGGTGTTGGGATTTCCAAAGATTTTGCAAACCCAGGTTTTACCCAGTTGATCATTTTAAATTTGAGGAGAGCCAACGACACTCATACCTGAGGGTAGGAATACTGAGGCTTAACATAATAGGCGACAAGGGAAGTTTAGGTCATTCAATAACCAAGGAGGTCAATTCCAATAAGTAGGTAAGGCCTGCCGGCTATATCGCAAACCGTGGCCAATAAGTCAAGTGTAACCTAAAGATGCATAATTTGAGAAATGACTTACTTAATTTTAAATTATGGGCTCACTTGATCAAAGGTGACTTGCCTTGCTCGAGATCTTGAGCTTCCTCCTCGAAATCCATGCACTGCGAGTCTTCGGGCTTTGAAGCTACACGCTAAACAGGGCGACTCAACAAAACAGTTAAAGAAAGCCCTATTAATGACCACTAAGCGTGCCATTAGCTAGATCTTGATTTTTTAGGGATTTTGAAAGTTGAAAGGAATCAATCGGATGGACAGTTGAAAAGATATGAATTTCCTAAGATTAAATTATTTTCTATCTAAAGGAAAAGAAATTATTAAATCCCTTGGAAAAAGGAAAAGAAAGAGGGACGCAATTTGGACTTTTCAGCCGGGCACAAGGCGTGGCCCACTGCAAAGCACAAACGCGCCCAAGCGAAGCGGGCCAACGCGCGAGGAAGGCAGCTCGTGGACGACGCGGCGCAGAGAGAGGCCGAACGGGCCGGAGGGGAGATGAGGCTGAGTGGGCCGGATCGTGGCGCTACCCACGCGGGCGTGGCGCACACGAGGTGGATTGGTGGACCACGGTCTATCGCGCGGGGTCCTGAGTTGGGGCCCACCTATCAACGACGTGGGTTCACGAGAACCGGGAGCACGGAGGGGGTAACGCTAGGGCTAGGTGGACTCGGTCCGGAGTTGGTGCACCGGGTGGATAGGGGATGGTGGGTCCACGCACAGCCTCTCGGCTCCCGTGGACCACGCGCACTGAGTAAGGGAGAGGGAGGCGACGTGGCGCCAACGTGGCCGCCACGGTGGAGGGCGAGAGGAAGAAGACGATGGCGACGACATACAACGGCGTGCGGCAGCAGCAAGCTCCGGGACGACGTGGCGTGAGTCTGACGAGGGGGAGGGCACTGGAGCGAAGGGCGACACAAGAGGAAGCGAGCCAACTGCTCGGATTTGCTGGAGGATGATCGACGACGACAAATCGCGGCGCACGTCGCTGGCAGCAGAAGAAGGGATCCTCGCCGGAGTGGTTAGAGGCCGATTCAGCGATGGGGGATCATCTACACGAGTCCACGGTCTCGTTCTGAGCGATGGGACGGGCGGCGCCACACCGGAGAGCGAGGGCGGCGGCGCGCGAAGTTCGGCACCGAACGGCGGCGAAGCAGCAAGCGAAGGCGAGCAAACGGCGGTGTTAATGTCTTCTACGAGCACGGGTAAACGGCGGCGAGCTAGTCTACGGCCTAGGGGAGGAAAGCGACGAAGGGAGAGGGACGGAGGGAGTACTGCGACGGGGAGGCGCCGTGAAGAGCGGCCGATGGCGCAGGACGTGATCATCTCGGCCTCGGGCTGAGGGAGAGGAGGAAGATGGCGCCCGGAGTCCACGTCTCGCGTCCACAGGCGCTGGCGATGAATGATGACAGCAATGGCAATGGTGTAGCGGTGGATCGGGTGCTTATGGCAGTGGAGGAGGAGGAGGCCGAAAAGGGGGGGTGACGATGGAATTTAAAGGGGCTCCGGCTTGGCTTCGAGGAGTAGGGACTCGGGCGCGGTCTCGCGAGGAAACACGCGGTCGCCGGCGCTACGCTCGAGCGGCGGCAGTGGCGCCGGTCACATTCTTTGGCTCTACCTATCCATTATAGAGTAAATAGCTCTTTTCACAATAAGAGTTATCCATACAGTGATGGCATTTAATTATTAAAGTTGGCTAAGTAGCTGAGAAAGGAAAAAGGAGAGAAGAGAGGGAGAAAGAGGGAGTGGACTTTGTCATCTTGGGCGGAGCGGGAGAGAGAGGGCAAGCTCCGCCTCTCCAGCTTGGACGCTAGCGGCTTGGAGTGGCGTGAGCATAAGGTCCCATGGCAGCGGTGGCACTGGAGAGAGAGGGAGAAGAGAATGCGGTGCGTGAGGGAGAGAGAAGGAGACGCGCACGGGCTGGGTCGGCGCTCTACCGCGGCAAGTGCGGCGCACGTGCCCGAGAGCAGGCCAACGCGGATCGGGCCAGCGCGGCCCAAAAGGGAGGGAAAGGCTGAGGGGAGAGGCGGCGAAGATGGGCCAGCCGAGAAGAGGCGGCTCGAGAAAAACAGAGGGAGGAAAACTAGACTTTTTCTGAGAATTTGATTTGGAAGGACTTGGAGTTTGAATTTGAATTTTGAGTTGGAACTTTTTCAGCGGGATTTGAGCAAGGAGCAGTGAGAGAGAGACAAGACCTTAGCACACACGAAGCATGACCGAAGAACAAATTTCATAATTAGGGTTTTTAATAAATCGGTTTTCTCGCTAACGCCACGACGGAACGGGTGTTACAGTTATACACCGGTGCATTCGATGGAAGTAGATCCTCTGATGTGAACTTGCCCCTGACATCACTCACACGTGGGCCAATGAGCGGTGGGGCCCACATGGTCAGCGACCATGCCCCTTTGACATAAAGTTAGAGGATCTCAATCCGCATTGGTTCTTGTAATAAGCTGTCAAAAATTAATGAAGTAGCAGTACCTCCTAGACTCAGCTAGCTCCAGCTACCTCTCAGTAATATGGGTAATGTAAGGAAAAAGAATACTGTCCTTCATAAGACAAAGTTGCAAGCAAGAATTGATCTGCAGACAACCAAAGCAATAAAAGGATAAAAAATAAAGAAGTAAAGAGCCGGATGACAGTGCTCCAAAGAGAGAAGTAATCAAAGGAATATCATTCCTTGAAAGAAAGAAGTAAAGAGAATTAAATATAATGTGCGTGCATTGCAGGCCAAATAAAGCATTGGGATCCAATGCCATCAGTTTCCTCAAGGCTAGGACAAGGGAAATATTCCCTTAGTTATCTTGTCATGCAGCAACAAGCAGCATGGAATCAAGTATGGGTTTCTGCAGCAGAAATTACTCAACCGTTGTCCATTGATCGATTAGCCAAACAAGCATCCACGACATCCAATTCATGAATGCATGCCCTAGCTAGCTTGCGGCCACAGAAGTAATGAAGAATTCAAGCCTTAGCCTAGCCTAGCTAGCTTGATCGATCCAGCCGGCCAGCCAGCAAGCTTGTTGATCGCCGGCGACGGCTAGGGTGGGGCGGGGATGGCTGAGGTTGCGGTGGCTGCCGTTACCTCGCTGCTGGGGCAGATCCGCAACGAGGGACTATTTCTGGGGCGCGTGAAGAGCGACGTCCGGTTCATCAAGCATGAGATGGAGAGCATGAGGACCTTCCTGGAGCACCTGGCCGAGACCGGCGGCCACCACGACCCGCAGGTCCGGACGTGGATGGAGCAGGTTCGGGAGCTCGCCCGCGACTGCAGGAGCTGCGTCGACATCTACCTGCAGCGCGGGAACCCAGCGGCGGCACCCTCCGGCGATACCTCTGCTGGGCCCCTTGGTTTGTGCAGAGCATGGTGCACCAGCACTACGCTGGCATCGAGCTGAGCGAGCTCAAAGAGCGGGCGTACGACGTTGCTCAGCGTCGCAAGAGGTACGGCGTGGTGGTCGCCCCCAAGCTGGAAGCCATGCCCCCGGCATCGTCGTCAGAAGCTGAAGACTACGATGCAACACGCGACAAGTTAGCTGGTGGCAGCAGCAATTCTGATCTCGGTCGAACAAGTGTTCTGGAGGGTCGCTTTCTGGAGAACTACTGTGGCGAGGAGCTTGCCCACTGGGTGATGAGCACGGCGACAATGGGATCGTCAGCTTCGACGACATCAATACCATCCATCGCCATTGTATCGCCACCGATACAAGAAGCTGATGATACAGCAGAGATGGTTGCAATACATGATACTTTGGCTTCTGTGGCGGCCACCCATTTTGAGCACTCACTCTTGGTCTACCTCCCGGCAGTGCATCACAACCCCTCCCATATCCGGATCAAACTCAGGGTCATCCTCTGCTACATCCTGTATCAATGCGACATGGAGAAGGAGAGCTGGCACTCCCGATGGGGCCGCGAATATTTAAGCATGGTGGACGAATATCGAACATCGAATCCGGTGTATGCCATGAAATGTTACATTTACAAATTGAAGATCGCTGACATCTGTAAGGGTGACACTTTCAAGAGACTTGTCCAAAATATTATACAAATAGGCAGGATGGTTACTAGACTCAACGGTGAGCTTGAAAGAAGTGTAGATGCTATGCTCCGATTGACGAACAAGAAACCCTTGTGCATACTCTTGAAAGCGCTGGATTACCTTGAATGCGGCGCTGATTTCTCTGACGTGGAAAAGTACCACCAGCTTCGAGTTGAGAGGATGCCATTTCAATTTAAAATGCTACAATTGGACGAAGAAAAATTACTAGTGGCAACGGCCCAGAAGCTTAAAGGGCATTTTGAAACTAACATCCCGATTCATCTCAGTCAAGCCACATATGAATCCATCCTGCGTGAAGTGTTCCAAGCCAGCAACAAAACCCTACAGGCCCAGGAAGGTACCACTGCTCCCAGCCCAGGCGTTGGTACTAGTCATGATGTTGCAACAGCTACAACTACTACTACATTCGACAAGGATCAAATCGAAGAAATGATATACATCCACATGGTAGTTAAGTAAATGCTCCTACAGGAGCTACAGGATATGCAGCCTCCACAAGTGCCAGAAGCAGGCAAATCTTTGTTGAAGGCCGAGCTAGCCACACCTAAACCAGCCGATCAGGACGACCATGAATTTACAAGTGCTATCGAAGAAACCAAGCGAAAGATCGCACAAGTCGGGTCAGAGATTGGGGAACAGTTTCTTATCGAATGCTTAGTTGACGAGATTAAAGAACTTTTGGGAGGTAAAAGGACCTTGATTATCATTGAAGATGATAAGAACTATGTATCCCAGTGGTATGGGCTCAGAAATTCTTTGAAGCAGCTATCATGCTCAGGCAGCGCAATGATTGTGACCACCCAGGACACTCAAAGGGCCAAAGAAATTTGCTATCCACCAAGGGAGCCTATAACCAATTCTATTGTTGGCATGTACCATGATATTTTGCTCAAGGTTACAAGCCAGCGAGTGAATGGAGATGCCAGTCAGATTTTCCGTGACATCCTGAACAAGTGTTGTCCAAGTGAGTTCTGCATGAAGACCTTTGCTCATGCCCTGTACACTAATCCCAATAGGAGCAATGAAGATATGTGCAAGTTGCTTGGCTCCCTTCATTCACAGCAATCATCGGGCATCAATGCTGAGAAGATGATCAAGTTCTCCTACGATGATCTCCGTAAAGAATACAAGTCTTGCTTGCTGTACCTATCAATCTTCCCTCATGGTTACTCCATTAGGCGGTCAACCTTAGTAGAATGTTGGGTTGTAGAAGGGCTCATAACTAAGGAAGACTGGCCTAGTGCAATCCATCATGCTGAGCGATGTTTCGACACACTCATTGATCGATGGCTTATCTATCCCAATGATATTGGAGCTGCAGGAAAGATAAAGAGTTGCATTGTAGGTAATCTTGTTCATGAGTTCATCACCAAGATTGCAAAGAAACAACATATTGTGGAACCACGCCTGTCACATCATTTGGCTCGTCATTTCTCCATCTTCAATGAGCTCCAACTCCGCGGCTCGGATAGAATCGACAGGTTCTTCAAGAATCTCTCTAAATCATCCCAATTGTCAATGCTTAAAGTGCTAGATCTAGAAGGCTGTTGTTGCTTCAAGGGGAAGGAGCACTACCTCAAGGACATTTGCAGCAATATATTACTACTCAAGTATCTGAACCTAAGGGGAACGGATATTACCAAGCTACCTCATCAAATCAACAACCTCTATGACCTGGAGGTATTGGATATCCGGCAAACTAAGGTGCCTGCGTTTGCAACAAAGCATGTCCTGCTCCTGAAGCTAAAACGTCTGCTGGCTGGTTCAAGTATTAGTGAGACCACCATGTCTATCAGGGACAAGGAGCCATTATCCTCCTATGTCCGAATTCCTCTTGGGATAAAAAAAATGGCAAACGTGGAGGTATTATTCAATGTCAAGGTCTGGACTGGCCAAGAGTTGAAAGACATTGGGAAGCTATGGCAACTGAGGAAGCTCGGTGTGGTTATCGACGACAAGGACAATCTACTCAAGAATTTGCTTACAGCAATTAGTGACTTATGTGAGTGCCTCCGGTCTCTGTCCATCACTATTGTTCCCTGCAGTACCAAAAGAGAGGGCACTCCATCCATTGGAGACTTACCAGAGTATATTTCCCGTTGCCTGAAATACCGTCCCAAGCTTCTTGAGAGCCTGTGCCTCCAGGGTACCACGCAAAAGGGCGAGCTTCTTACATTATTGGCTGAACGTTTTACTAAGCTTGTCAAGGTAACATTGAGTTGGACCTCATTGAAACAGAAAAATCTGGAGGGTCTTGGTGATCTGCCCAACTTATGCTATGTTAGGTTCAGAAACAAGGGATACACAGATGGCAAGCTCACCTTCATTCAGCAAAAATTCAAAAATCTCAAGTACTTTCTTGTCGAGGGCAAAAACATGAGAGGCATCAAATTTCAGAAAGGAGCAGCTCCAAGGCTCGAGAAGATTGTATTGTCCTTCACCAACATAGAGTCTCTTGATGGAGTCGGGGACCTTCCAAGACTGGAAGAGCTCGAGTTGAAGAGAAACAGGTTCCTTCTTTCATTATCTGAAGTGGGAGAAACTCTCGAGAAATACATGCTCACCTTCAAGAAGGATGAATTCCAACATCTCAAGTACTTACTTGCTGAGGGTTTCAGCAAGAGCTTTGAGACAAACATAACCTTTGAAGATGGAGCAACTCCAAAGCTTGAGAAGATCATCTTGAACTCCTTCGCCAACATAATGTCTCATCCTGGGGTTAGTAGCCTTCCAAAATTTAAGGAGCTCGAGTTGAAGTGCAACAAGCCACTTCTTTCATCATTTGGAAATGCCAATAAAATTTCCAAGGTGACTCTTCACTCTACCTTGCTGAAGAATGCTGATCTACAAATTCTCGCAAAAATACCAAGCATATGCTGTCTAATTCTCTTGGGCAATTCTTACGATGATACCCTGCTTACCTTCAACAAAGGAGAGTTTCCCAAGCTCGACCTTCTTATTGTTGAGTGCCCTACCATCACCAACATCAGCTTCACCGAAGGGGCAGCTCCTATGCTTGAGAAGATCATCTGGTCCTTCACCAAGATGAATTCTCTCTCAGGCATCAACAATCTCTCCAAACTGAAGGAGCTCGAGTTGATTGGTGACCTTGTCCCTGACCAGGTGAGGATAGATATTAACACACATAGAAAGCATCCTGTTCTTAACCACAAGCAGCCACAGCCCCAAGACCAAGAAAATGGAAGTGAACAAGGAGAAGAGGAGGATCTAAAGTTTCCAGCATGCTCCTGGTTGTCGTTGAAGAACAAGTATTGGTCCTGTAACTGACGAAACAAAATGTTTCCATGCCAGCATCCTCCATCCTTCCATCTAATTCATGACCGCCTGCTCCGGGAATCACTTGCATGCTAAGCATGTGTTGTCCTTCTGTAAATCTGTAATACTTGTGTGTGTGTGTGTGTGTGTGTTTATTCATCAAGTTCCTAGCTAGCTACCAGCTGCTAGCCGCATGCATGATCTGTGCCGTCTGATCAGTGCACAGATGCAGCTGGATAGCTTGAGCATTGCAGCTGCGCGGACCGATGCAGCTAGCTGCGCTCGTATATCGAGTTGGGAAAAGTGTGGGTTTCATCTGAAATTAACCATCTGCCACACCTTGAGGTAATCACTAATCAGTGTGCGTGATTTGTGCATATATGTATGTAATTCATCTCTGTCGAACCATCAGTGTGTGGCTTCATTCTCTAATAAGTGTGCGACAGCATTTCGCTCTCGTTAATTTGTTAGCCAATTTGTGCTCTGATTGTGTTTCGCGCAGGGTTTAAGCTATCTGAACGGGAGGATTTTTCAGGGTAACAGAAAAACAAAAATTTCCGGTTTCTATCTCAGATTTTGAACTAAATTTGAAGTTGAACCAAAAAAAAAAAAAGGAGAAATTACGCTCAGATTCGAGGGGGAAGAGCCTAACCAAGGAAACCAGCCACGCGCACCACCGACGAGGACGCCTTGCCGCCGCCGCCGCCGCGGCAGATGGGGAGGCGCTGCGCCGCCGGAAAGGGTCGCCGGCGAGCCGCCCAACCGCGCCGCCGGAGAAGTTGGGGGAAGCCATTAGTAAGGGGGGAGGAGGAGGAGGAGGAGGAGGCCGATATGCACCCTCTCCCGCCACCGCCGGGGACGCCGATGCCCCGCATCCGCGCCGCCGTGGACAGCAGGGGACGAACGACGGCGAGGCCGCCGCTATAGACAACCAAATGGGCCGGAGGCACGTGGGCCGGCCCGGGCACGGCGGTACTGTGGCCGGCCCAGGCACGGCACGGCCCGTTAGCCGTCGTGCCGAGCCGGCACGGCCCGACGTGGCCGGCCGTGCCTGGGCCCGACGCCTCGGCCCGGCGTGCCGGCACGGCCCGGCACGACTCCGGTAGCGGGCCGGCACGGCACGGCCCGGCGCGGCACGGCCCGCAACTGTAGCATGCCGTTCGAATTTTGAACGCGCGGCGCGCGCGCGGGGAGGGGGGGCCGGGCGGGCGGGCTGCTGGCACGTGGCGCGCGCGGGCGCGGGGGGAGGGGGGCCGGCCGGGCTGCCGGGCACGTGGCGCGCGCGGGCGCGGGGGGAGGGGGGGCCGGCCGGGCTGCCGGGCACGTGGCTCGCCCGGGCGCATCGGTGGGGGGGGGGCGCCCACGTGGCGCGCGTTGGATGGTGGTGGGGTTGAAATTTTGCAACGGTTACCCCGCAACGGCTACTTCAACGGCTAAAATTTGAAAATAACCGTTGGAGGTCGAAAAAAATTCAAAAAAATATGAAAAAAAACTCAAAAATTAGGAAATTTTTTCCTATAAATAGGGTAGCCAACCCAAACATTCTGGCTCATCCAAACATTCAATCTTGTGCTCTCTTGTGGTATTTTGTGTGTTGTAGGTTACGACTTTACGGTCTTCCGAATTTTTGGCAAAATTTCTCTAAATATTGCCAAAAATAAAAATAACTAGGGGAAGACATATATTCCTATTTGTAAGCTGCAAACAAAGAGTTGAAGAAGGTAAGAAATTATTATTATTATTATTATTAGTGTTATTATTTACGTATATGTTAATTTTGAAATTTCAGCATGGACGATCCGAATTACCCAATATTTGACATGAGCGAGTACGACCCAAATTTCGGCATGGAGCAAGGTGGCAGCATCCCTGCACCGATGCCGGAAGAACCTGCAACCACACAGGTGGCTTCAGAAGGATCAGGAACTGTGGCCGCGAGTGGGTCAACGGCCTCGTCCTCTAAAAGATCGAGAACTTCCACCGTATGGCAAAATTTTGATGAGATCAAGGAGACCGGCCCTGATGGTAAAGAGGTAACGTTGGCTAGATGTAAAATATGCAGAACTAAATTATCTGGAAAATCTTCAAGTGGAACAGGACATTTGAGTCGGCATGCGGCGTCGTGTGCTAAGAAGCAAGGCATCCAACTGCGACAACAACAACTGATATTGAATCCTGATGGTACGGTACGTTCGTGGGAGTACGATCCTCAGGTTGCACGAGAATCTCTTACTCGATTAATTGCTAGACAAGATTTACCCCTAAATTTTGGTGAGTCAACTGCATTTGAAAAATATATTCAAACTGCTCATAACCCTAGGTTTAAATCTGTTAGTTCTCAAACCACGACCCGTGATTTAAGAAAGTTCTATAAACAAGGTCGTGATACACTGAAAGAATTATTTAACACTTGCACATTTTCTGTTAGTATCACATCTGATATTTGGAGTGGTAAGGCCAAGGAAGACTACATAAGTGTAGTTGCTCACTTTGTTGATGATAATTGGGAAATTCAGAAAAGAATCATTGCTTTAAAATTAATAGATGTTGCACATACCGCTGATAATATCGCGGAAAGAATTTCCATGGTTGTTCAAGAGTTTGACCTTACAAATAAAATTTTCGCTATAACACTAGATAATGCAGCTGCTAACTCTAGGGCCATGGAAATTCTACAACCTGTATTCTCTGTCTATGGTCAATCATTTCTTTTACATCAACGTTGTGCATGTCATATCATTAATCTGATAGTTAAAACTGGTTTTAAGAGGGTATCTACACATATTGATTCTGTGCGTGAGGCAATCTCATGGTTATTTGCCTCAAACCCACGGGTTGCAAAATGGAAAAGATTTTGCGATGCATCGGGTATGAAGCCCCGTAAGTTCCGCACGGATACAGATCATCGATGGAATACCACGTACCTAATGTTGAGGCATGTGTTGCCTTATAAGGATTTACTAACCGTTTTTTTGCAGTCTAATAATGCTACGAACAGTGATGGGCAACTAATAATGTCCGAGCCAACTTGGTATGTAGTAGAAAAGTTTGCTGCATTTCTTGAGATATTTCACGATGCCACTGTTGCTTTATCTGGAGTTTATTATCCAACTGCTAATTTAATGTTGCACAAAATCCTTGAAATTGCTACTTTATTACAAGAAAATGAGAATGACCACCTACTATCTGCTGCAGTCTTTCATATGAAACAAAAATATCTTAAATATTGGAAGGAAATCCCTGTACTGTATGCTTTTGCATTTATTCTTGATCCTAGGGGTAAATTACGGGGATTGGTTAATATGTTGAATATTATTGGAGAGATAATGAACATAGATTATACTAACTATTATTCTGATGTTAAGACTAAATTATATGAGACATTTGCCAAGTATGAGAATAAGTTTCAGGGACTTCGCCTACAAAGACCCCCAACTGTCTCTGTCGCTGGTAAGAAGAAAATACAATGGGGACGGATTTGGGGTGGTAGTTCCTCTTCCACTCCTGCTGGGAGTTCCGCTTCAGGAACAACTGGTACTTTTCAAGGCACCCAAGAATTGTCCTCCTACTTAGACAGTGACTGTACCAGCACTGAAGATCTCAACGTCCTTGGATGGTGGAATGATCACAAGACCCAATATCCCGTGCTCTCAAAACTAGCACGGGATGTGTTCACGGTGCCCGTTTCTACCGTATCCTCTGAATCGGCCTTCAGTACATGCGGAAGAATTATTGAGGACCGACGAAGAAATCTAAGCAGCGATATGGTGGAAATGCTGCTCATCGTCAAAGACTGGGAGCTAGCTGCTGAACGTGCTCAACACTCCGCAGAGAACTTGGAATTGGTTGCTCAGTTCGAAGATCTCTACATCGATACAGATGCACAAGATTAGCTAGTTTTTTTTAATAATTTTCGACTTATAGGCTGTACTCTTTTTTCTTTGTCATGGTTTTCTCAAATATGAGTTTTTACATGACAAAGTTTTTAACGAGGCAGCCATGTAATATCAAAATTAATAAATATCATTATTCCATTTTTCTCATATTCTTTATATTTATTTAGCTTTTTCCTATTTTTTATAATCATCTTTTTTATATTTATGTACCTAATTTCCTATTTTTTTCTAAATTATAATCATATTTTTTATTTTCCCTTTTTTCCTTTTTTTTAATTTTCCCCCTATTTTCCCTTTTTTTTAATTTTTTCCCTATTTTCCTCACTGTTTTTTCATTTTTTTATTTTTTCCCTATTTTTCCCTCTTTTCCTCCTTTTTTTCCCCTTTTTTTTCTCTATTTTCCGGATTCCCGGGCTGCGGCCGGCCCACGTGCCCCCGCCGGCCCGCGTGCTGATTCGTGCCCGTGCCGGCCCGGCACGGCACGGCAGCGTGGTGGGCCGTGCCTGGGCCGCGCACGCGGCACGCGGTCCGGCACGGCACGGCCCGCTACAGGACACGTGCCGTAACGGGCCGTGCCGTAACGGGCCGTGCCGATTCGTGCCGTGGGCCGTGCCAGCCCGGCCGGCCCACCTGGCTGTCTATAGCCGCCGCCGGTGAGGTCGCCGCCCTTCCTTCACCGCGCTATATTTGGGAATAGAGGCTTCGAGTATAGATGGCCATCTGGGCCGCCCGGCACGGCACGGCCCAGGCCCGGCTGTGCCTGGGCCGAGGCTTGTCGGGCCGGCACGGCCCGACCGACGCACCGGGCCGTGCCGTGCCAGCCCACGGGCCGCACACACGGCCCAGGCACGGCCCAACACGACACGGGCCGTGCCGGGCCGGCCCGAAGGCACGACGGCCCATCGTGCTTTTTCACAGATTAAGTCTAATTTTCCTCCCTCCTCTTGGGCTGTGGCATATACATAGCTAAAAAGTCTATTTTTTCTCCCTCTTCTTTGTTCTGTGACATATAAATAGTTAAAAATAAATCTATTTTAGATCCCTATTCTTTGGACTGTGATATTAATATGTCTATTTTTAGTCCTTATACTTTGTTTGCCGAGCCTGGCCTGCCGGCCCATCGTGTCGGGCCAGCCCAGCGTGCCAGTGGGGAGGCCCAAGCATGGCCCAGCGGTCGAGCCGGGCCGGCACAAGCCCGACCCAAGTCGGGCCGTGCCGTGCTTGGGCCAGGCCAAAATGCCGTGTCATGGGCTGGGCCTTCGGGCCTTATGGCCATCTATAGCTTCGAGTAGCCTATCAATAAACCCACGTGTTCACCTCCAAAAATAAAATTTCAGAAACAAAAAAAAAAAAGACACTACAAAAATTTCAGCAACATTTTCACTCTTGAATGCAAAAATCATACCATATTGTATAAATCGTGGCAAAATTTTCAGCACCATTTCTTGCTAAACTACAGAGGCTTTATATATATACATCCATGCTATCTACAATATTAGGTACATAACACATCAGCATGTACCACAGCTACCAAGAACGCTGTTACTACCTCAGATAAATTTACAGAAACTGTGTTTGCTGATTGTTCTTCTACCTCAGATTTACACAACCTTTGTTTATGTTTTCTAGCTCTCATTTCCCTGGAGTAATGGCACGCTCCTTTGAAAAAGTTTTCTAGTTCTCATTTCCCTGGAGTAATGGCACACTCCTTTCAGTTGGTGAGCCGGGGACGAAGGGGACGAATCCTCGGCCCCCAAACACCGGCCTCATGAAGGCGTTGTCGAACTTGCGCCAGTAATGGTGGACCGACTGTGTCGGGCTTGCTAGGAGAAGTCGGAGGCTTGTCGGTCGGCGAATGCCCACACCAATCTCAGGATCGACATCGGAACCGTTCAGGATCAGTGGATCAAGGAAGGATTTCGGGCTAGGTGGATCCGAAAGCGCACTCGATTCCCGGTTGAGGTGTCTTGCTGGAATTAGGAGTCTGATTAATGGCTTAGTCAGGAGCCCAAAGACCTGAGGGAACATAAGAGAGATGATTTTATCAGAACCAACTTGTGGAATTGTTCAGGGATCAGCTTTCATACTGTCTCCCTTTGAACCGAAGGATGTATTGCACAGGGTTGTGTTTGTTTGAGAGAGAACTTACCATCGTGCTGAAAAGAACAACAGTGATTGTACTAGTGATCATGATAGCATTACTAGGGAGTTGAGTGTGGCCTGACCTTGTGAACTGCAAGTGTCGAAGTGACAAGTTTCAGATCAAAGCATGAATTACGAACAATAGTTAATACACGAAAGCAAACAAAAAAAATCCAGCCTCAAACAAGTTAGTTTATAAACAGGCAAGCTGCACGTGTCTTTATCAAGCAGCCAGTCAAATATGAAATTTCAAGATCACACAAACTTGTACAAGCTAAAGCACAGGTCGAACAGATCAAATGTTACCTTGTTGTAGGCCAATGCAATGGACACAGCACCTCTCATCAGACCCGCCCACCAAATAATAACCTGAATAACCCACATCATAAGTAACCTGAAAGTCCCCTTATAAGAGAAGATAGCAAGCCTAAGATGCTGCTAAATAAAACACTCACTTGCTGCTTAATAGAGATCTTTCCCTCTTCAGTTTTTTTGGTCAAATTTGCCAAAAAAGATAGTGGGAAAACAAAAGCAGCTCTTGCGACCAGCACCAAGAACAAAATAGTGGAGCTCAAAGCAATAGATTTCATTGGGCTGCACAGGATAAGAAATATGTTACACATATTACAATTATTATCTATTAATTGGGCAACTGAACAACATATATGGTTACTTCCCACACCCACAGAGAGCATACCTGAATGTTTCACCGACAATCTTCCACTTCTCCATATCCAATGCATCCATACCAACATAAAGAAATAGAAATGTCTCGGCGATAAATGACAATGTGGCGAAGGCGTGCCTATAGAGTATACAATTAGAGAAGCATCAGTGTGATACACAATTTCAGGAAATACATATTTGAAATCATCAAGTTAAAAAAATGAAAATGGAATAATAAGTTTGCTGAAACAAACCATAAAGATACTTACTTGGTTGTGACCCTGGAACTCTCTGTTACATTATGCCAGGTATAGTGCGACATTACAATACCACAGAAGAACACCGTAAGAATACCACTCAAATCAAGCAACTGCCACAAAAAGAAACAGGTTAATATCAGATTATCCATTACAATTAAATTTAGCTGACATTGCTCAAATCTGCAGGATCTATATGATGCTAATAGTACAGGGTGCTTACTTCAGCAAGCATGTAAGACAAGTAAGCCATGAGCATCATAATAGAAACTTCACGATCAGTGGAATGCCTGGATTGAAGGTATAATTCATGGATTAGAGAATTATTATAAAATGTCTGGTGATTGATCATACAAATATCAACCACATAATGTGGTGTGTTGTACAAACCTGCCGAAGTACAGCTTTTTTATGATATAAGCACTGAGAAGTCCAGCCTGCAGTCATATCATGCTTTAGGAAAAAGAAACATTGACAAAGATAAAGATTGGAGTGAGCAGGAAAGAACTTACAGCAACTCCAAGAAAGGTGCTCGTGGCAAACAGATAAAGAAAATTGCCAATGAATTGCAAGAATTTAACACTGCTGAAATTTGCAAGATCAAAGTTCTGCATTGCGTTGAATAGCACAACTGATGTTGCATCATTGACAACACCTTCCCCGAAAACCAGGCTGTACAAGAAGGGTGTTTCATCTTGGTTCAAAACCTGCAAGGTGCATACAGAGTCTGTTGCCGAGAATATTGCCCCAAGTGCTGAAAAAAGTTCACATGCGGAACAAGTCAAAACACAGAACCACAGGCATGCAATCGAAATGCTTACGCATTAGGTTCATATAAGAACTGACCAAGATAATCTCCAAGATCAAGGGAACCTATGTTCAGCCTTGATATTAGTCCTAGAGAACCTGTGATGGAATGTACGAGTGAGAGAGATGAGCACAAAAGAACATGCCAGGTAAAATTTAAAGAGGAAAACAACTTACCGAGGGAAATTACACTGAAAGAGATTAGGGTCCCAATCGCACCAAACAACGTAATAGTCATGAAGTTGCGGAAAAATTGTTTCTTCTTAACTTGGAACCTGCTCAGGAAAGAAAGAGAAAAAAAGGAACAGTAAGCTTCACCTTGCTGACTAATGTTAAACTTTAAATGATGTAACAGAATTTCCTACTGGAAGATTAGAGAGTTTAATTGCTATAATAATGTGCACTATGTGTATGCATTTGATAGCTAGGTGTACCTTAATTAGCAAAATCAGTTTGATACAAAGAAGTGGAAAAGTAAAATTTCCCATTCCAAATACTCCTACTACAGAACTGAAGAGGCACAATTTACGTGTACTACAAAAACGCATACATCTCATAAGTGATATTGCCTTAATTAGCATGATAATTTCAAAGAGAGAAGCAATAGCAGCTCCATTTAGTAACAACCCAATTATATCACGTTCCAGCATGGAACTCACAACTAATTGCCCCTGCATATTTTCTTCCTTATCACTCACTACTTTTGCAAAGACGACTCTAATTATAAAGAAAATCATCACCATGATAGCACAATCTTAATTCACATGAAACAGCTTACCCCGCATTGAATATGATCGGCGGGAGCAGGTAAATGAAGAAGAGATCCTCGCTGAACACCAGTATGCGCGAGTGCTTCCAGCTCGACACCATCAAAATCACTCCTCCAGTACCCAACCCCTGCAAGAAACCCCAGACACACACACCACAAACAATCAAACACCAAACGAAAACCACCATCATCTCCCAAAATCTCACATAATAAACAGCACAACTCAACAAGAACTCATCGACTCACGATGATTAGCGCGGTGATGGACTCGTTCATCCATCGGCTCTCCTCGAGGAGGTGGCCGACGACGATGCAGACGCAGATGAGCGCCACGAACATCCCCACCGCCGCGATCGAGCCGTAGTCCGCAGGCGGGTCGCCCAGCCCCATCCCCATCCCCAACCCGAGCTCCATTACTCCACCTCCTCCAATTACCAAACCCTACTCCCTCCCTCCCTCCTCAAAATCCAATCCCCCCCCCCCCCCCCCAACGCTTGCCTTCGAAGCAACCTCCACCCCTCGCACGCAACCCACCAAAAAGTCTAGAATTTGACCCGGAATCTTCCACGAGGTAGACGAAGGCAGAGAGCAATTGGGCTGCTGGTTTACAAAACCAGATAAAATAAATCGGCGGAAAACGATGAACTCTCGGATTCGGGGGAGAATCCGACGGGGTGGGAGCGGAAATTTGGGGGATTTTTATCGGTAACCCCGCGTGGCGGAGATGAACTCCACTCTTTTTTGGGGAAGGAGAGGAATTCGAACAGAATTACTAACAGGAGAAGAATTTGTGCTCTTTTTTATCGTTTCGAGATAGTATAAAAATTCGATATTTTTGTATGTGACAGGAGGGAGAAGAAGAAGAGAAGGGATGGGATCTGGTGCGGCTGGGCCCACCACCCAGTCGGACCGTGGGACCCACCTGTGGGCCACGTGGCCGTGCTGCTCCCTATCCACGTGGGTCCATATGTCCGCCTCCACGTGTCAACCAACCACTGGGATTCTTCTTCTTGTGTTTAATAGGTTTCCTTCTGGAAATTACTATTGTGTTATTATTATTATTATTATTATTATTATTATTATTATTATTATTATTATTATTATTATTGGTGATGTGAATTCAATCTGAATCTGGGAGAGGGGGAAAGCGAAAGATTTTGGATACAGTTTGAGGCCCTGTTTAGATGGGACTAAAACTTTTAAGTCCCTATCACATCGGATGTTTGAATATTAATTATAAATATTAAACGTAGACTATTAATAAAACCCATCCATAATCCTGGACTAATTCGTGAGACGAATCTATTGAGCCTAACTAATCCATGATTAGCCTATGTGATGCTACAGTAAACATTCTCTAATTATGGATTAATTAGGCTTAAAAAATTTGTCTCGTGAATTAGCTTTCATTTATGTAATTAGTTTTGTAAGTAGTCTATATTTAATACTCTAAATTAGTGTCTAAAGACAGGGACTAAAGTTAAGTCCCTGGATCCAAACACCACCTGATTCGCCCTGAGATCCAGGGAACATGAAAGATTTGCTGCTCAGGGATTCCACTGTCAATCTCAGTTTGAACTTTGAACTCTGAATCTGATTTGCGTAGCTTCAGTCTGTGTGTTCTTGGAAACCATCTGGATCCTAGAGTACTGATGAATCCATCCATGAACTTGACGTTTCTTCAGTTATATACATTAGATTCTGCATTGGAAGTTCTTGAGATCTCCCTCGCCAGTTGCCACTCGACATGTAACATGTTCTTGGCTTCTTCTTGCCAGATGCCTGTACATTGATGCAGGGGAAGATACAAAAACTGTGAATTCTCTGAATTCTGGAGTTGTTGGACAATCTGACATGCCGGACAAGCAGGTAATGGTCTTTATCCTATACTAATACTATTGGTTGGATCACAATTAATATAGGCAAGCTGCAGCAAAAATTGAATGCCCATCACTTTGGGATCAAAGGGGATGGGGGCATGTTTCCTTTAGGCCACAGATATTTGTGTACTTCTCTTTCAGACAAAAGGGAAGATATATGTAGCATTTTTAGCTTAAATAAAAGAACGAGTAGATATTTGTAACTTTATGTCTCTGTTATTCACTTGTTCTTTCTCTCTCAGCAGTCAGCATGATAGTTACATATGATCAGACTACTGTTTTGGAGTTCTGCTTTTTCCATTGCTCTTCTAGTAGATTTAAGTGTTACATTTCTCCGTTTCTATTTGAGATGCTGAACTGAAGTTACATGCCCCTACCTGTGGAAGATGACTTCTGTGACAAGCAAAGGCAACACTTAAAATTTTAGTGATTATATACATAAGTCCTCCAGATTAAGTGGGAATATATTCTTTAGCCAACAGTTCTGCACACCTGAGAACAAAGCTTACTGTGCAGCATTTTTTTTTAGATAATGGATTAAACCGGCCTCTACATCCGTTTGGATGTACACAGCCAGCCAAGCTTACTGCAGCATGTGTACAATTCTGGAGAGAACTCAGAATTGTCCCAGTATGTTGTCACTCAAGTGCTTTCAGGAAATATTCTAGAACAACTACATGCAGCCAAATTTTCAGAAAAGAAATGGTAAGAAAAAATGGTAACAGAAAGCAGATACAACAAAACTTTTATTTCCTTTCAGAATATTCAGATCTGAACAAAAAAAGTAGGTTGAGTTCTCAGTTTGCAGTTTAGAGAAAAAGAACTGGCATGATTTTTTTTTTTTGTTTTGTATTCAGTTAGTTAAAGTATTAAGACATCACTGTTAGCTGTTCAGCAACATCATTAGAACACATGTATCTTGTTACTATACTACCACTCTGTCAATGTTCAAAGCCTCTGTTAGAATCTTGCATGATGCAGTAAGAGCAACTGTCATGACCCGAGGCCATGACGGGATAAACACCACCGGGAAGATAGCCGGGCGGCGTCGGCTCCTGGAGAAGGGATGTAGATTTAGACTAGGGAAAAGAACATTATTAGGAGGGAGAGATTAGACTAATTGATATTCATCGCTTAACGATAATAGATACAATCCCATCCTTATATAGATGGTATAGCTTGACCTCTAAGTAAGGATTCCAACAGCTGCGGGATTGATTCCAACAGAGTGATCTGTGGTTGGGGCGGCCCTGTTTAAGGAGGGGTTTTTAGTAGCTTTTTCTCTGCTTTTCTGCTCCCGAAGTTCTGTTCCTGGGGTGTTAGGAAATAATGTACATTCTCGCTTTCTTTCTTAATATACTTTGGCCGGCAAGTTTTGCCAGCCCGGCGAAAAAAATAAGTAAGGATTCAATCTAATCTTATCTCTAACTTAGCTAATAATCTTATCTCTAACTTAATTGATATGGGCTACCTATAGGCCTTGGCCTACGGCCCAATGCCCATGACAGCAACAAACATGATCTTCCTTATTAGGACAATGGGATAAGTGACATATAAAAACTTCTATCTCTTAATCCAGTGATATGAGCGCACAAAACAATATGCTAATGAAATTGGCTTAGTGGGTTATCTGTCTTTGTTTTAGTAATTCTAATTCTAAGCTTCATGTATTTTCTAGATTCTGAAAGTTCAACATAAACATCAGCTAATTGATTGTGCATGTTGCTAACTACTACTAAGGTTATGTATTTTCTGTTAACAGCAGGTTGAGCGTTTCTGGTCAAGAAAAAGAGAGAGAGAATAGGTTGAGCCTTCATGGTCAGGATGAATTTTATGATTGACTTGGAAGCTCCAAACAAAAAGTCACTTTGGTCCCCGTTTCTTACATTCAAACTTGTTACCATATATTCCATTTTACCTCATTTCATCTGCTTATGGCAGTTAATTTAACTCCTTATTTCAGTTTCAGAAACTTGAAGTTACTTATCGAAGTATCGAACAAATAGTCATATACAGTACACCATGATGCCAACAATTAAGAAAATTTCAGGCATGATCTCCAGAATATGTCTTCCATGGTAAGTACGAAAATCTATTTTCTTACAGCAGCCATGTACATGTGGTTAAACAATTCCATTTTAAAGAGAAACAATGCAAGATTCTGTCTTAGCATGTATTTGTAGATCAAATTGATGAAAGTAATGCCACAATACCTTGTTAATTCTTGATGTGTATAGTTTTTCTTTTCTTTTGTCAAGATTACATAGTCAGAGAGCAATCAAAAGCATCAGTTAAACCCATTACAGTTATACTTAACATGAACCCCCCACACCCTTTTGCCCTTCCATTCCAAACCAAAAACAACGAAGGAAGGCCCTGAATTAGTTACAGAAGTTAAGAACTACTCCGGTAACAAGCAAACCATCAAGCACCCACAAAACCAAAAACATATTTCATAAACATTTCATCACCACTAAACAGGGTGTTAAAAACATAACTGTTCAATCAGTATTTCTGTAATATTATGTCAGGCTAGACATCCTTCTCCTGTGTTGATGCAAGGGAGCTCTCTGAGCTGGTCTAGAAATGAAGCTCTCCCTCCTTCGAGGCGCTGACGCCGCCGTCGAATCGATGCTGTTGTTGCTCATGTTGATCTGATCAGACTTGAGTGGCAAACATTTCATCTTGGGCATGCTAGATGAGAATGCCACTGACCTAGCCTTGGCTGCATTCTTGCAGCTTGAGTAGCTGAAGGAATGGCTCCCACTGAGCTCAGCTGCAGGATACCTGTTCACTGATTTTGTCAGCCTTGTTTTAGTAGCAGAGTGGCTTGCTGAACTATGTCTTTGCCTGCTGCAAACTGTTGGGGACATGAAGTGAGGAACTGATCCATGAGATGCTCTGCTCTTTGTTTTCTCAGTGGCTTGAGGGCTCTCTGCAGAATCAATGTGTCCTACTACCACTAGAGTGCTTCTTGGTGACCCCTTCTCATCACTGAGAGCCTGACAGGCAGATGAAGAGAGCTTCTTCCTCTCTTCAAGTGAGGTTTCAGCTCTCTTTATCTGTTCATTGAGATCCTTGAGCTCTTGCTCGGCGTCGCATATTTCCTTGTCAAGCTCTGCGATCCGCTTCTGCTTCAGCTTCTTTATGTCCTGAATTATGAAAAGGTACATCTTTTACATATCAGGAAAAACACATTTCCTCGAGGTGAAGACAATTGCACATTGAATCTCCATTACTTACTTCTGAAAGTTCTTTGCTGGACTCGATTGACCGGGCTCTTTTCGCAAAGCTCAGTGAACAGACTGTTTCACCAATATCATCATCAGAAGGGCTGATATGTACTACCATCAGAACCTTTGACCCATCACCTGTTGATTCAGAAATTCACCAGTATAAAATTTTATCCAAAAGAACTTTTGATACTTCGAGTTATTCAGAAAAAAAAAGATCCTTAGTTCCTTACCAAGTGAATCACTGAGAATCTGGGTAAGCTTACTGTTTCTGCAGATATTGAGAAACAAGGTAAACATAAAGTACTGAATCCATAAATGTAACTGAAAGTTTGAAACACGTAATTTATCTGACAATGAAACTAGATACTTGGGCTGTTTACCTGTAAGGAACATGGCTTCTCTTTCGCCTAAGTGCCGCGATGACATCACCAAGGGCTGACAGAGAGAGGTTTATGGCCTTACCCTCATCCATTGTCAACCCAGATGCACCGGTCTTCAGCAGCCGCTCGCTTCCACCAAGATCGACAAGCCATAGCTTGCTGCATTCTTCAGTGGTACCTCCACTACTTCTCTTTATGGTAATTCTTGTCAAGCTACACACAAACAGAGCTAAGGCACATAAAATTGGGTACTGTCCAAGCTACCACACTGCAGTAACTGAAAATTTGTGATTGAACAGCTCATCAACCCACCAATGCGATCGACTCGAAACATCGTTAACATTTGTCCAAGACGTCGACCGTGCACGCCGTCCTCTGCAGTACCACTGGTTGGCCTTCTTGAGGTCTTGAATTGCAACATCTGTTAGACCCTCAACTTCTACAGCTCCACTTTTAGTTGCTAGTATGCTGATGATTCTGAAAATACCCAGTAAAAACATGAATACATTTTCAGTTCAAGAATTGATTGTATTGATTAGTAATTTACAGGTGAATTTGCAATCTTACGACGATGTGTTGCACTCTGTGGACCTGAAGAGAGGCTGCCTTGGTGTCAATAAGTCCCTGACAGTCCCCATGTAGACCTCAAGCATGCTTATGGAGAAGGAATATGTGGATGAACTGTCTTGAGAAGCATGAGAAAACAGTTCTTGAATCGCTCGGGGGACGATACCGAGCTTACCATTATTTCCTTCCTGCAAGCAGTTCCCAGTAAGTAAGATGAAGTACAGATTTAATTTCTTTTTTGAAAACCAATACAGATTTAATTTCTGATGAATTTATATCAAATGTAACCAGAACTGCACCAGCCTACCATTGTATAGGTCTTTCCTGTCCCAGTTTGACCATAAGCAAGAATACAGACATTGTGCCCATCAAGTGCAGATCTGAGAATTGGCTTCACTTCTTGGAAAACATCCTCTGAATTATGAACAAGAAGTGAAACGAGTTACACTCTCAGAATAAGAGCAGTGAAAACTGAAAAGAATAGCAGTGTTCAGTGACGAGATCTCGTGAGTAAGAGTAAGATACCTTGCGTTGACTCCTGATCAAACACCCTGTCAACACTGAATTCTTTCTTGATCCCCACTGCTCGAACCACGATCTTCTCGTTTTCGACGGTAACCGGCGATTTGGTCATGAAGTTGTTGGCCGAAATCGATGGCCGGACCCGGCAGAAAACCCTGATACTTCCTGAAATTTCGGCCAAACTGAGCTCCATGAACAAGCAAGAACTAGTTCTAGAGAGGGGAGAAAACCAAATGCTATCTAGTATTATGAACAGTACCTTTCAGGTCTATGAGCTTGTCCAGTGCCTCCTGTCTTCTGTGGTCAAGATGTCTCTGCCTTGATCTTAGAGCTGAAATCTCCTCTGAAACAAAATCAAATCAAAAGATTATGTCACTATCTGCCTCAATTTCTGCATGCACCGACACATTTAGTACTGAATATTGAAGAAAGTGATGTATTGTGCAAACCTTGGAGAGCTGAAATGTCCTTGTCATGGTTGAGCATGATTCCACCATTGTTGAGCTCCAAGCTCAACTTTTCCAGTGGAACAATAACATGTCCCTCCATTGCTGCCTCCTCCACAAAGAAAAGAAGAGATGTTCTTCTTCAGAGGAGGAGATGATTCAAGCAGAAGAAGCCTCTGAACATGCCTGTGCAGAGCTTCATCTGCTTTTTTCCTCACCACTTGAACTGAAGAAAGATACCAAGTATCAGCATGGCTGTGAAGTGGAATCTCAAACAACTCACATCAAGAAAAGAATGATCATAGCTGAAAGGAATCGATTCCAAACACTTTGCAATGATTAGCCACATGCAGAGCAGGGAGACATCAATGGTGTGTACTTCAAAATGGAATCTGAACAGGTAATCGTAATCCTAACAAGAACAGTAACGAACATCTCCATTAATACCTTATGATTGTTGAACTCCTCTTTGACCTTAATCTCTTCTTCCAAAACAACTCCTGCACAAACAAAGAGAGAGAAAAATATAAGTTAGCACCTCATTGACCTGAAAGAAATAAATCCAAGAAAATTCAGCAATTGGATTCAGCATGCTACCTTGAGGAGAACCTGCTGCTTCCTGAGCTTGTCCTTCTCCCTTGAGAAACAGTGTACCCTTTGATCCAAATGCCAGAGCAAGAACAGTAAGGGGAGAAGGAGTAAGCTACAAGAGAATCTCCACAATCCAAATCCAAATGATTGCAGCTCAAGACTTTTCTTTTTTGGCTACTGATCTTTCTTGGATCTTGATGCCGAAAGTTGAGGTAGCAACCAGCAATTACTAGAGTCCAAAAGCCCAGAGCCTGAATATATGCAGCACCTTGGATGTGAAAAAGAAGAGCAAACTCTAAAGCCCCAAGCTTTATTCAACTCAAGGTTGGCACAACACAACACAAGCAAAGCTATACACCAGCACACAAGCACTAAAGCACTACACAACACACTGGAAAGCCTCAAAAAGTGATCTTTCCAAGATCATCACACACTGGAAAACAATTCAGAGGAGCAAGGTGTCCATCAATGCACAGCTCAAGCTCCAAGAAAGAGAAAGAGATAGAGAGAGAGAGAGAGAGAGAAAGAGTGAGGCAGAGCATGTGGCACTATGGCAGTAGAATACTACTAGCAATTGCACAATTTGCATCTGCATGGCAAGTCCAGGTTAAGAAGACAGTTAGGTGGTGATGGCTTTAGAAAATCCAGGAACCCCACCACTGGATAGAAAACGAAGTATGAGCGAAAATGGAGGGGGGGAGAGGTGGTGGTGGTGGCCGGATTGTCTGTGGTGGGGGAGAGAAATGAGAAGTTTTGCCAGCTTTTTGGTGAAAAATTCTCTGGCACTGCATTTGTTGTGCTGTCTGCTGGATTTGAGTAGTACTGCACTGGTAGTGGTAGTTTTCTGTTTTTTATTATGGAGGTGTTCTTTGCTTGTTCTAGATTTGGTTGATGATGAAAAGCGGTGACACTTGCAACGGATTTTCAGGAGTTTGGGTAAGAAAGATGGTACTAACTTTCTGATTTGCTGGAGTAGATAGTGTTGGTATTGATGACTTTGCTTAGGTTTAAAAGAAGGTTGGTAGTGAATGTTCAAAAAGGTCAATTTTGTATTTGAAATATTGGGTACATAATAATGAAACGGTATGGGATTAGGAAAATATGATTTTTGTCTTATGCCATCACCAATGAAATGTAAATAACATGATTCTGAAATTAAAGTGATTTTTGCAGTAAAGAGTAAGAAGAGATTCAGTGTCACTGTAGTGATATGTGTGTGTGAGAGAGAGAGAGTAGGCCATACTACTTTTTACTGCTGCTACTATTTAACCTCATAATTGATTTCATATATTTGTTAATAACTATTTTGAATCTATTCCCACCATGAATATATGTGTATCTTTTTCAAAACATGCATTCTGTACTTTTCAGTAAACATGAAATGCTTGATTTTATTACCTGATGGCTTTACATAGTAGCATTATCATTTGTTAAAAAAATATGTCTTAGAAACTTATACTTCTATTATTCTAGAGCTGTAGCTCATACTGAAGTGCCATAGAAAATCCGGGTATACTTCTAGGATAAAGTATCTTTGCTTTGTGTACTCCATTGACAAGTGATACGAGTAGATGGTCCCAGAATTTGACTGCGGAATACACTGCACAACTGCAAATAGATCCAAACTTCAGTAAATTGTAGGGGCAGTAGCAATGAGATGAAAGCACCAAACTGAAGTCTTACATAGAAGTAAAGCATTTTTTTTTACACATGTTACATACAAAACCAAACTGCAATTTTCAGAGTTCATCCTTCTTACATGAAGGATACAGTCCAGTCCAATATACTCATTGAACAGAATTGCCACTGGAAGTCTTTGATATTTATCTTTTTTTTAAGAAAAAAAACATTCATTTCCTGCATAGAAGTTAGCAAGAGGCCAACTGCAATGTATATGTCATTTGATAAGCTTTGGATGCAGTGCATCATACTAGTAGGAAGCACATTTTGCATGACAAGAGAAATGCAGAAAGACACAAGAGAAGAGAATCTTCCTCCTCAAAGTTCTCCCTTTTCGAGAAAAGATCCGATGATTCAGACATCATCTTGTCAAGTCATTGTTGGTGGTTGGGGTAGGTAAATACAACTTCTCAATCACCAAAACAAAATACAGAAGGGAGCCCAAAATACAGTGCCACAAATTTTCAGCTTCTCTGCAATTGCAATTTAAAGCTTTAGATAATGAACACATGGTTGTTAATCGGTTCTTGGATAAGAACTAGGTTCTGGTAGCAAGTCCTGTCATACAGAGCAATCATCCATAGGAGGATATATGTTTGTATTCATAGTTGTTGCAATCATCCAAAAGTACAGTTCCCCTGGCTCTTTTTGAAAGAGAATACCCTTAAACACCATCTTTATTTTAAGCATTTCGGTTTAACATCTTGCACCATTGCCGTCCACGTTTAGCAGGTTAATTGCTCTGACTTATACCTAACAATCTGATTGGAACCAATAAAGAAGTCATAATGTTACTAATAAAATATAAAAGCAAGGTTTAGATTGCATCTCCTGTTGAAAGTTGTGTTGGGTTTTGCAAGTTAGTGGATGCCAACTATTAAAAAATGTGTGATCCCTAATCTGAATCCTAATACAGACAAGATTTCAACTGATCTAGATAGACCAAACTATGCATGAACTAACTATCCCTATCTTATCATCCCAATTGCATTGGATACCCAGTACGTGCATGCTACTCCCGTACTTCCTGTTCTTTGGTATATCTACTTAACCATGCAATTATTAATGCATCCATATAAATTTTAAAATAGAACAATATCGGTTGTTGATATTTATATTTCTTCTGAAAAGCCCCTTAATCCATTCTGCCATTTTAACAATGATTAGACTTAATCTTTCAGAAGAATCAACTGCCAAACATCATGTGTTTTCTATATGCTTGGCAGTTCGTTAGGGCGGTTGGGCGCAACGGCAAGCGAAACAAGACAAGCAGCCATTAGTATATGATTAGTCGAGTATTAAGTAATATAAACTTGAAAAATAGATTTATTTGATTTTTTAAAGAAATTTTTACATATAGAACTTTTGTACAATAGTTTAAAAAGCGTGCTCACGAATAACAAGAAAGTTGCCGCAGCTAGTTGCCCAAACGAACTCAGCCTTAGATGACGATTACTTATTGATGAGAGGAAAAAAATACTCCCTCCGTATTTTAATATATGACGCCGTTGACTTTTCGACCAACGTTTGACCATTCATTTTATTCAAATTTTTTGTGCAAATATAAAAATATTTATGTCATGCTTAAAGAACATTTGATGACGAATGAAGTCATAATAAATAAATGATAATTACATATTTTTTTTGAATAAGACGAATGGTCAAATGTTAGACAAAAAAATCAACAGCGTCATACATTAAAATATAGAGGTAGTACTAATTAGTGTGCAGAATACGTTGGATACGACACAGCTTCTATATATCTTCTTGCACTGTTGGTACTTCAGAAGAAAAGCAGTGGTAGCACCATTAATGAAAGAGAGAAAATAGAGAGATAATGTACCAAGTATTCTGTCATTGCTAGTACTACTTGTTACTACTACTAGTTCTTCTGTACTATGGTGTTAGATGTGACTAAAACTTTTAAGTCCCTATCACATCGGATGTTTGAAAATTAATTATAAATATTAAACGTAGACTATTAATAAAACCCATCCATAATCTTGGACTAATTTGCGAGACGAATCTAATGAGCCTAATTAATCCATGATTAGCCTATGTGATGCTACAGTAAACATTCTCTAATTATAGATTAATTAGGCTTAAAAAATTTGTCTCGTGAATTAGCTTTTATTTATGTAATTAGTTTTGTAAGTAGTCTATATTTAATACTCTAAATTAGTGTTTAAAGACAGGGACTAAAGTTAAGTCCCGGATCTAAACACCACCAAAATGACATACAACAAGGTTGAAAAATATGAGTTTTTGGTAGGAGACATGTTAAGGACAAGCTTTGCAACAGGCATGAAGCCCCCCATGTGGGTTACTGAACAAACACAGTGCTCCCTGTTTGCAATCTGCATGCATGGCTACTGTAGAGTTGATCAGTCTGAAAGTCTGAACAGTTCACCTGTTTCTGAATGTGTGTGCACAATGTCAGGGTTTGTGTATGTATGGCTGCAGGCTTGGAGTCAAAGCCAAACAAACTTCATAATGATCTTCCTACACTTTACAGTTTACACCTGGTGTTGTGGTCCAGCAATTTTGAAAACGAACTTTGGTTAAATTTGGTTTTTTTTTTCATATGAATCTGACTGGTCTTTCAGTAAAATTTAATCCATCAACCTGTTACTGAACATTTCAGTGAACTGATCAGTGCTTTTACTGTCAGTAGGAAGCAAGGAGTGGGGCAAACCATTGTGTGGTAGTATGTACTACTCCAGTAAAATAATGTGTATGACTTGGTTAGATCTGCTTAGTTTATCTTGTCATCTATATTCAGCATTTGTCCTTGGGATCCATGCCACTGGATCAGGGATTAGGATAACCCTGCATCATTAGGTCATGAGATCTGCATATTCTTTTCAAAAGGCATTTGCCTTGGAATTCTCCAGAACAGTGGTTTAGTTGTGAAGAGATGATGTGCTCAAATTCCCAATTACTAAGTTACCCACAGCCACTGGGACTGTGAAGTTGAGACAGCTGTGCAACTTTAGAAAATGTTGTCAACAACTTCTCTATGTTACATTTACATATATAAACAAATCCCCCTTTTAAAATTACTTTGTTGTTTTACTTTTATTCTAAGTCAAACATACACCATCGATTTTTAAAAGTTCATGTTGTTTAACATCATGTGATTTATATCTTGTGAGAATATTTCCCATGGTGAATTAAAAAGACATAAATATTATGGTGTCAAACTGTATAGATTTTTAGAAATTGATGGTTGGATATACAAATGTTTGATTTAGGATAAATCTAGAACTATAAGTAGATTGAAATGGGGAGTAACAATGAGGGGAAAAAACACTTCTTTTTGGGCTCCAAGCTATACCTTTTCATTTCAAGGCCATGTTCATTTGTAGTAGTACTTGCAAGTTGCTTGTGCTTTCCCGTTGGACGACTGGCTTGCAGCATTGGGCAAGGTATCTAAACAGCTGCCTGCTGCTTGCGTGCATTGTGGACATGCATGATGGACAAAGGACTCTCTTTTAGAAGCTTTGTAGAGGACCGGAAAAAAAAAGAATTGGTTTTTTTAGTTCAGAATTTGCTCCTTATTAAGTTGAAAAGTATACTTCTGAAACTGTGAGATATTTGCACGATTGAGTACATGGGCTATCCTACAGAAGCCTGGTTTGCGGAATATGGTGGTTGCGGCATGTCAACATTTAGAGAAGGTGGTCAAGGAATTTTTTTACTCAGGGATATGGTTGGCAATTTAGTCTTAGAATTGGTGGCTCTTAATACTATGTAATTTTGGAGGAGATGGCCAAGGAGTTGTTCATGGGTGGCAATTTAGTCATTGGATTAATGGTTCTCAATACTCCATGTCATTCTTTTATCCTTTTGAGTGTGGTTTTGTATGTCCGGTTGTGTGCATTTTAGTTATGCAGAGGCCAAAAGTGTTCTCAGAATAATTGTATCAGAGTTCAATAAAAGCTTCCATTATCTAAAATATTTTCTGAGTTGTAGTCTTTAGTTCATACTCAAATTAATTACTCCCTCTGTCCCATATTAAGTTTATTTTTGGCTCATCCAATTTATCCTAAAATAAATTTATTTTTAGTAATAATCATTACATTGAAATTTGGGAAAGCAGAGAATAATCACATTGAGAGTAGATAAAGTGAGGAATGGTAGTATTGAGATTTGATAAAGTATGGATAAAGTATGGGTATTTTAGTCTTTTGATGTTTGTATTGGTATGGATGTGATGGATAAAAAATGGACTTATTTTGGGGCATAGGTTAAGTAGCAGTGCTCGAGAGAGAAGCTAAGCATATAATTGAGAGAAAGATCCTCTGCAATAATATTCAGGCTTGGTCAGGAAACTATCCGTTGTGTTACATGTCTTTCCGTTGATCGAATGACATCAAACAGAACGATTGCATCTGCAAAATCCATAAATCTTCCATTCAGAAAAAGTGTCCATGTATTTATCCATGATACCAACTCAATTTATTTTGCAAATAATGTGACCGAAAAATATGAAGTGCTTCTTGAAGAGAGAAACATTAGTGCAGTCATTTGCGTTGTTCATGTGCTAAGCAGGCCTCCGACACAGCCCAACGTAGAGATGGGCTGCTAGTAAACATTCCGGCCCATGGGTTGAATCTGCAGTGCAGGTGCTTTTGCAACCTGAACCCAAAGATAGCCTGAAGGAAATAGTTGGATATTCAGCCATGCACAATATTTCAGACTTACAGTATTACAACAAACGAACAAAATTATTGTACTGCTCAAAACAAATTAATTGATAAAACTCATAACGTCAGCATCCATAATAATCTACTCCCTCCGTTTCATAATGTAAGACTTTTTAGCATTACCCACATTTATATAAATGCTAACGAATCTAGACACACACACACACACACACACACATATATATATATATATATATATATATATATATATATATATATATATATATATATATATATATATATATATATATATATATATATATATATATATTCGTTAGCATCTATATGAATGTGGGCAATGCAAAAAGGTCTTATATTGTGAAACGGAGGAAGTAATTGATAACCTCCCAATCATCATTGATACACACATCTTTGGATTAACAACAGCTCAATCACTGGTATACATGTAAGGAAATGCAGTGTCAGGTGAGCCTATCTCAAATCCACCTGTAGCCGGATGCCTCAGTTCATCCATTCCTTGGTTTCTGCATGCATAACAGTGACCTGATAGAAAAATAACCAGGCAAATTGCATGAGAGAACCTCATATATTGATACTCCCTCCGTTTCAATTTCTACGTCAAACTTCTTTTAACTTTTTAAGTTTATTATAGAAAAATGGTAGCAATATTTTCAGCACAAAACAAATACAATATCAAAATATATTCAATGCTAGATTAAACTAATTTGATATTGTAGATGTTGCTATGTTTTTATATTAACATTGTCAAACTTATCAATGTTTGGATTTAGAAAAAATAATGTCTTATAATGTGAAATAGAGGGAGTGCATGCTGTAATATGTTGATTTATTTGACAATAATCAATACCGTTCTCTGGTGCCTCCAGTGGACAGCAAAAATAATACTTCCTCCTGAATATCATCTTTACTTCAGCAAAATATATTGTCTCGTTCCAATCATCTGAATCATACTTCTTCATCTTGACATTAAAGTTATAATGGTGGAAATTTTCGTAATAGTTCTCTACATTGAAACACTGGTGTTGAAGTTCAAGGCGATATTCATGTCCCTGGAAGAAAACAATACTCAGTAAGTAAATAACCATATTTGGAATTTGAACATTATGCATGAGGAAATACACAGTTATACGAACCGCAAGGTCAGGTTTTCCTTCAATATAATTTTTGAAAGCCACCATCACCTCCTCACCCATCCATTTTTTCCCATTATCAGCAATTTCTTCCAAGGAAACTTCATGCCTTCATTTACAAATGAATTTAACTATCAGAGATTAGGTTATTATTAATTAGGACACTTTCGGTATCAAGATTAGAAACTTGATTTACCTTGGAAGTCGATGAATTTGCAAATTTTGCTGAGACAGAGCCTGTTGATGTAGTTCTTCTTGATCATCCACCGATGAATTCTGCTGCCGGAAGGGATCCTCTGGGGGTTCCATGCCCCATTCAAGAGCTAGGGCGGTTAAAGTAGCATGCTCATAAGCTAAAACTTCATTACAAGCATCATCGATGCTGCTATGGATATGGCCCTTTGAGTAGTATTCCTTTAGCTTCCGCAGACACTCCTCCCTGAATATAATAAAACCAAGCTCATATGGTTAAAACTTAAAAGCAACCCATTAGTTAGTACTCCCTCGGGGTACACGTTTGATCATTTGTCTTGTTGAAAATTTGTATGTAAATATGTAAAAAAAATACAAGTCAACAACAAAATAAATGATAACTGCGTCTTTTTATAATAACAAACGGATGTCTAAAAGTTAACGGTGTTACCTATTAAAAATCAAAGGGAATAATACCTAGGTTACGAAGGCAAATGGAAAATTTATTAGGGAGTATTAACTCCGTCCCAAAATTATTATCGTTTTAGGTTGTTTGGTAAAGTTTAAGGTTTAGAAAAAATGACCATAGTACCCCCTATTGAATTGTACATGAATGGAAGTGAGAAGGTAGTTGGGGGTAGGATGAAGAAAATTTTGAATTGGAAATGATAGATGTGACAAAAAGGTGGTCCAAAGTGATAAGTATTGATAAAAAATTTAAATCCTAAAGCAACAACTATAGGGTATCAATACTGAGAATGTGAATTCATTTCTCTAGCGCGAAAATAATGCAAAGATATACGTGTAAGCTACGTGAGCAGTAACAGCCAGCAGTGATCCATCAGTGTTCAATAAAATGACAATAGGACTTTATGCGCGACTCTTGCTTGCTTTTCAATATTTATCCATGTAGGTGCATGTAAGTTTTTAGTGCTTAATCTGAGGCTTGTTAACATTTTTAATGCGCTTAAGATTTACATTTAACTTTAATTAAGAAGCCAAAGGGGTCCTAATGGAGACCAAGAAATGATAAAAGCGTGCTTACACATCATCTGAATCATCTCTGGTCTTGTCCTCACCAATTTTTGAGCTGCCCTGCTTGCTGCCAGCATCATAAGTAGGCTTGTTCAACCTAAATCAATATCACAAAACCACTCAATCAAAGTGCTAGTTAATTGTGAGTACTGATTACTAGTTTATTTGACATAAACTCTTCTTCAACTACTTTTGCGATGTTAGTGATGAACACTGCTAACAAAAAAGTTACTGATATGAATCAAGATCAAATTAACAGTCAATTAGCCAAAACAGAAGTAAAAGAAATGGGTCTCACTCATAGTACCTATCAGTTGAATAATAAAGTGCAGAGACCGAGTCATTTGGCTGTTCACTACTGCTCACCTCACTAACATCCTTGTCAACCCTGAACAGATCATGTCTGGTAAATATCATGGAGGTATATATTGCAAATGGCTAAAAGGGAAAAATGTTTAGTTTTCTAATTGAAAACATACGATGATTTGTTTTGTGATTGTACTTGTCCTCGTTTGCCTTGCGATTGCTTGGGGCGATCTGAATAAAGAACACTCTGCCGAACACGAGGTTTATTTCCAGCGACTCCATGACCTAGTCGTCTCCTGCAATTTCGGTAAATTTCACCAACAAAAATAATAAAATATATAAACGTACCATGCACCCATCGAATAAACGGAGAACTGTACACACCAAATACCGGATCAGCCTATCAATTTCGTCCGACGACAAAAATTCGAAAAAGCAAAATTTGGCTCCCTTTGGTCTAGATTAATACATCAGGAAACTTACATTTGTCCTAAAATATAGTAATATAAGTATTAGATTAGATACAACCTAGTACTGTTAATCTATTCAGGATGTCTATCCAGATTCTTAGTACCAAATGATGTCTAGTCCATTACTAATTTCCTATATATATTTTGGGACAAAGGGAGTATTTCTATTTGAAGTGTGGCACAAATAACCTATTTAAATAATCCGGTTAATAAACTCAAAAAAGAATATGGCTAAGAACCAAACAAACATCCAATATAGTGTTAGAAACATGTTACAAACTCGTTTTAATTTTACAACCCTTTAAAGTTTATAATTTCACAACACGCTCACAACCACTTTTTGAAAGATGTTTGGAGGAGGGACGTCTTTCCCTCTAAATCTCGTTATTTTTTAATAAGTTTATAATTCTCCAAGAAAAAAACGCACCCAATGTATCACGCTAATTTCTTTGAGGGTATAAGTTGAATTCGTGCGCAATGATCAATCCATATGAAGAAGGACTAGTATAGATCGATCGATTATCTGCGTACCGGCGATCCACTGACTCAAGCAGCGGCGGCGACTCCGGCGAGGGGTTTGCAGGGGCAGCACGATGTCTGCGGTGGCACCTGGCATCACCTCCCATGGAGAGGTTGATCAGGTAGACCCAATTTAAATAGCAGTTCAATTAATTTAGTGACTAATTCCTTCATGGGCAAAATATGGCCATAGTATAATATACTAGAGACTAGGGAGTAGTAGTAGTATGTATACAAGTGTGTAGAAAACGGAGAGATCCAGTTAGAAACGGAAACAAAAATAGTCGTGGCAGATATTCGTGCAGTCATACGGCCCATGGGCTCGACAGTAGCAAAGCCTACCTCCTGCGTCGTACGGTTAAGTCTACACAAAATAGAGTCACTGTGCACTCTTCTCTAAATAACAATTAAAATTTGTTTATTTTCTAATATTATTTTCATATAATATGTTAACAAGAATATAGATATACTTCACAAAAATAGTCTGATAATTGTCTACAAAGATGTACAGAGTCTCCAATATAGGAGAATAGATGATGAAACAAAAGTCGTGTAGGAGATGGAAAAAAATCGATGGATCCTATCCGACAAAGTGTCCATCAATTTAGCCTTTTTTTTAACAGTTTTTTCCTCCTATGCTTTTTTTTTTTTGCTTTTTTTTACATACGATGGAAATACTTTTTTCTCGCGTGTTTTTTTAACGGACTACAGAACTTTTTTTCTAGCGTGTTTTCTTTTGTGATTTTCTGATATTTTTTCCTCACGTGTTTTTTAAACCGTTTTTATTTTCTCGCATATTTTTTCTTTTTTAATATACGGTAGAAACTTCTTTTTTTTAAATAGTTAGATTAGATTAGATTAGAGCTCAAGAAGAGATATAAACGGACTACTAAAACGACGAATAGAAATTGTTGTCGAAACGACAACTGCATACGTCGAAAGACGTGGTTACTCAACAGTGGTTGGAAAAGAAGTAAAGTATATTGTATTGAGAATTTTTTCTTGGAATCCCCTGTTACATGGCCCTAGGAGGCTATTTATAGCCTCATTACAGGTTCTTACTACTAGGGTTTAAGTTATACAGGGGAATTTACATGGTTGCCCTTGTGAAAGGGATATTTACATGGGTATACAGTATAATTGAGGCACATGGGCTCCTAATGGGCCAGGCGGTCGCTGGCCCAATGGCCACTGGGCTTGATAGGCTAGGATGTCCTCATGGCCCTTCGTGAGGCCGAACTTGCTATGGCGAAGTCATCTCCCTTCGACATACACTCTTCGCCTTACATCCTTCGCCCAAGAAGCCTTTGGCTTTGCGAGGTACCCGCGCGATTCTCCGCCCTTCGCCGTCTTTGCTCCATAGTCTTCGCCATGGGGGCTTCGTCCCAACCAATCTTGACGTCTCAGGCTTGAATCCTCACAGGTTGCATGGTTTCAGCAGGTTTGGTCGAAGGGCTTCATGCAATACCGCCAATAGAAATTAGACCTTTTTTCGCCTTTTTTTTCTCGTGCATTTTTTTTACAAACGGGTTACCATGTCAACGGAGTCGGATTCGTTTCGATCTTCTTTCTCTTTTTTATCGGACAGATTTATTTTTTTTCGCCCCGTTTTTTTATCGGACTTTTTTTTCTTTTTTCGCCTGGTTCTCAGTTTTTTTCACCCGGTCGATTTTTTTACCGCATCACATATAATTCCTTTTTCTTTGGATTCGGACAGTTTTTTTTAAATTTGTTTCGCCCTTTTTTTACCGGCGTTGACAAAGTCAGATTCGTTTCGATTTTTTTTCCTTTTTTATGCCCACTTTTTTTCGGACATATTTGTTTTTTTCTCGTTTGGTTTTTTTCCGCCCCTTTTTTGGATCGGCTTATTTTCTTTTTTTTCGTCCGGTTTTTTTTGCTCGGTTTTTTCGCCCTGTTTTTAGTAGGGATTTGTTTTTCTCGTCTGGTTTTTTTTTCCGCCCCGTTTTTTTTTTGGATCGGTCTTTTTTTTTTTCTTTTTTTCGCCCGGTATTTTTAGTTCAGTAGCCAGTGATGGAATTTTATTTTTGTGAGGAACCAGTCCTATACGTCAGATCAATATGAGTAAGATTGGAAAACAAAAAATTTTGATATCGAATACTCCCTCCAGCCTAAAAAATATCGTTTTAGACCTTTTGAAAGTCAATAAGACATAACCTTGATCACTTATCTCTCTGTTTAGCCGAAATTCTTGATTTCGACGAAACAATAATTACTAGATTAAACAAAATTCGGCCGTGATATGGCCGATTACATCGTTCCCTAGCGCAGTCGCCAAAAATCGTGTTGGCAACTTTTTGTGACAAGTCGACAAGCACGATCGAATCACCTAAACACCTTGCGGTGATATGGAGTCGCCAACCATTTTGAACTAGCCAAACAGCCAAATCAAGATGGGTTTCATAGAAAAACAGCTAAACCGGCTAGCGGAGCCAATTTAGAGATCATAAAATCGTGTTGGCAACTTTTTTGACAAGTCGACAAGCACGATCGTAACACCTAAACGCTTTGCGGTGGTATGGAGTCGTCAACCACCTCAATCTAGCCAAACGGCCAAATCAAGATGGGTTTTGTAGAAAAACAGCTAAACCGGCTAGCGGAGCCGATTTAGATCGATATGAGGATAACTACCCGTCTCATGGGCAAAACGGAAAGTTTTCAAGACAAACTTACAAAGAGGTGTCGCACTCTCGCAGCGGCGGCGGACGGTTTACGGCGCAAACCGACAAAGAAGGACTAAACTAGGGTAAAATAGAAAACATGGTAAAAGAACGATTCAAGTAGATTGTATTGGGGGGTTTTACAATGAACCGGCCTTGTCCCTTAAATAGGGGTTGGTCTTGCCCTCTACAGGCTTTTCTCCACATCCAATTCGGGATAAAAACCAAAGGAAACACAAAACCTGCCTTCCCGAGCAAGGAAACCCGAGACCCGACGAAAACAGACTCGGACTCGGACCCTGACGGTCTGACCGCCCACATACCTGCGGTCAGACCGGCCCTACTAGCCTATCAGACCACCCACATACCTGTGGCCTGACCAGCCCTGTGAAGGTAACCCAGCACTTTCCAAACTTTGGCAATTTTCCCCTATTTTGACCATAGGTGCCAAATTTGGGTGTAAACACATGCCCCCCTGCCTTTTTGGTGAACATACGTGAACCTAAAAGCATAGAACATGTTATCTCAGGGCGATAATCCAATTACCGGCCATAGGACTTCCTAAGCATCTTGCCAAATGCTCTGGAAGTATTTCTTTAAGTATTTCCCATTAATTGCTCTATGAAAACACCGTCTTGAAGTGTCTCCATCTCCTTCAAAGTCTTCAAATGCTTGTCGATGGCATCTTCAAAATTGTTTCCCATCAAGGTATTGTAATCTTCAACCGACAAGTCGTCTTGCTTGAAATATCGAAGAGAGCCAAGATTTACCTCAATTGGCAAAACGGCAATTTCAACAATGTTTTATTACTCGACTCGGCTTATCCATTTGCCTGAGCGTAGTAAAGAGAAGAACTCAACAACTTAATATCATAAGTTTCAGCAAAACTTCTCACCTGTTTGAACACAAAAGAAGATCCTTGATCAAAATTTAAGGAATACCAAATCTATGAATAATATGCTTCAAAATAAAGTCAATTACCTCCGTGTAAGTATTCATGAACGGCACTGCTTCGGCCCACTTGGAGAAGTATTCGTCGCAATTAGCACGAACCGATGCCCCTTTGATGACGAAGGATAAATTTGACCAATGAAATCCAAAGCCCAACCTCGGAACGGCCATGGTTTAATGATAGGATTCAACATAGCGGTAGGCGCTAATTGAACATTGCCGATCCGTTAACAAGCTTCACTCCCTCTATAACATTTGAAACAATATCAATTATTTTCGGCCAATGAAACCCCACTCTTAAGCAACCAATTTATCTTACGGGCCGATTGATGAATTTCACAAATCCCTTCATGTACTACTCTCCTAACAACTTTAGATTGATCATTATCTAAGTACTTCAACAATACTCCATCTATTTTTCGGCGATATAATATTTGAACGCTTGCCGCCGAATCTTCCGATCAACCTTAAATATAGGATTTTTCAAATATCTAATCAAAGGAATTCTCCAAGCTATTTCTAACTCATGGGCATAAATGTTTGAATTAATAATTAATTCGGCATTTTAATCAATTGTAACGTGCCCCCCAGCCTCCTGTCTGGGATTGGTCAGACCGGCCACGCAATGCCGGTCAGACCGCCCTGTCTGCCCGGTCAGACCGGTAATGCAAAGCCGGTCAGACCACAGGCTACCACCGGTCAGACCGGCCATGCAATGCCGGTCAGACCACCCATGGTTTGTGATCCTACCAATTTCGTCCAAACTTTTGAAATCAAGCATCGGCTTTAGTATATAAATTTTTCTTTACATAATAGCCAGATGCTTGGTGTATCAAATTATTGGACCAAAATTCCTTCTCTCTAGACATCTGAAAAATTATAATATCCAACTAATACGTCTAGATGAATACTAATTCAAGTATGATCAATAATGAATCACCAAAGTCATATGTGTGACATGCATAGATTCCAATAAACTACAAATTAAGTAATCGGCTTGAGCATGTATACAAAATATTAACAATCCCAATGTTCCTAAATAAAACGACTCTAGAACAAATCATCACATTGACCATTGATATTAGCCGAATTACTAACAAGCAAAACTTTCATGGTGCAATAAATATGGTGATCCATAAAAACACACATGATTTGGTTTTAAATAAACATCAAAGACTCATAAGCCAAATCATACTTCAAACAAATTATATGCCAACCTACCAATTCCACTACTTAGAACTGGCATTTGCAACATGTATGTATAATATCAATTTGATAAACAAAAACACACATGTGCTAGATAATAAGCAATGTTCTAACATGGCATAGGCAAATAATATGATGATGAACACAATAAACTCATACCTTGCCTTAGCATCCAACAAACGGCGGCTCAAAGATGTGATATCGTATCCATCGCCGTTCATCTCTCTTGATTTCTTCATAAGCATATTGATGTCTTGCCCCTCGAGCAAAATCGGCTTTCTTCATTGCACGATTTCGAAGGCAAGACAAACACCGCACCAACATCCATAGCATCATGTGAAGGAGATTTATCTCTAATGACCGATGATTCCTCTCTCATCAAATTGAATCCATCACTACTACGTAAAATCACTGATCTTTTAACTTTTACTTCTTTAGGTCTTCACACTCGCTTAGGTGTCGTTCGAGGCTCTAAATTATTACATGTTTTGTTCTTTACATCTTCGGCCTCCTTTTCTTTTTGTCCTATGACCCGAAGACGCTGTAGCCTCCTCTTTTGAGAGCGAGATAAGCCGGAAGGTATCCACTTCGGCTTTGGTTGTTTTCTAGGAGCTAAGCAACGATTCTGGATATTTTTGGTCGAAATAGAAGCTCCTGTGTTGCTCTCAATTTTTCCCACTCTTCTCTAATGCCCCCTGGTCAGATCGGCCTCTAGGCCCGGTCAGACTGGCCACAAGCCGTCGGTCAGACCGGCCAGCAAGGTCAGTCAGACTGGCCATAGACTTGCGGTTAGACCGGCCAGCTGTCTCGGTTAGATCACCAATGTTGATAGTCACGGCGTCGGCTTCGATCTCCTTTGCTTGCGTGGTTTCCACCGCATCTCCAGTAGGTACATGAACATCTTGAGACTCCTCTTTGATAGCAACGACCTCCGGAGCTTTGGCTTCTTTCCTCACCCACACTTTCTTCACCTTTTTCACTTTTTTCACCTTTGATCCACCGGACCGATTCTTTTGTGAGAAACGGTCTTGTTTTGAATTAGATGAATGATTTGGCACTGTCCTAGGTGATTCCTTCCACTCTTCATGAAACGGCATACGCGGTTGATGCATCCATGGCATATAATACAAAAAAGAATAACCATATAGTGACATTGGATATGGATACCACGGCATCACAACCGGAGGTTTATATGGAGTTGGTATGGTTGATGGCTCCGATTGCTTTGATGTTTGACCAAATCTCTTCCTACGAGATGATCTTGGTCTTTTCGAATCACTAGTTTGGTTATCAAATCGTTGACCGGCTAATCCTTTCTTGTACTTAGCCATAAGCATCTCAAAAGTAAGCTTCGGCTTTTTGGTCCTTTGGAAACTAAATGACTCATCCTTTGCAACTTTATGATCTTCGGCCTTCGCATTTTTGATCCTATTCTTGGGCCGAGGATCCCCAATAATAACACTTTTCACTTTCTTTTTGTCAACATCAATAGAACTAACAGGGAGAGGATCACTAACAATTCCGGTCTTAGGCATAGATGTAACCGAAATAGTTTCACAAGTGACCGATGAATCATCAACCGGTCTTTTCTCCATCAAGCTTGCATCTTTAAAATAAGCATGAAACTCACGCTCCATTTGTGACCATGTAGAAATTGAACTAGGAGTAAGTAAACTATACCATGTTGGTGCAAAGTTTGACAAAGAAAGAGGAAACAATTTTAACTTAAGCAAATTATTACTACCGGCCTTACCACATTGTTCAATAAATTGGCCGATATGCTCCATTGTTGTTCTAGCATCCTCACCTGTGAATTTTGTGAAGTTGGGCACCTCAAATCCTTGCGGGTATGGGACCGAATCTACGTGTTCAGGATACGGCCTTTGATATGTATGCATGGCTACTTTGGATTCTATTTCACTACCATCCCGCAAGACATTGTCATCATCTTTTCCAACATCCACATGGCCGATCTGTGATTCGGTCTTAGGTGACAACACTATTTCACTTTCATTTGTGATGCAATCTGAACCGCCATTTAGTTCGGCTATATTTTCAATGGTGCTATTGTCTAAGCAAGCAACACAATCCGAACCACCACTTGGTTCGGCTATTCCATCGTTGTCTAAACTAGTAACACAATCCGAACCAACACTTGGTTCGGCTATAATGGTTGTTGCATTATCATCCAAGCTAGTAAGACAATCCGAACCAATACTTGGTTCGGCTATACATGCTATGTTATCCGTGCAAATAGCATGTGTATGTGGAATAGCATGACTAACAGTACTAACATGAGGCAAATAACAATTTAAATCAGTGCTATTAGTCATGGGACAAAATTCTTGAAGAGGTTCCAGGGTGCCGATCTGACCGGCTATGGATAATCCGGTCTGACTAGCCAATGGCCCGGTCTGACCGGTGGTCAATGATGCGGTCAGACCGGCCACAGGAGGCACGATCTGGCCGAGATAGGACACAGTCTGACCGGCTATGGTGGGCGCGGTCTGACCGTTAGCTAAACTTTTCGTATAACCGATTCCCGTGGAATCGGCTGCGTGAACACCCGTTGATCCATCCATAGTATTATGAATATGTTGTGTAGATGCAAAAGTAGAAGTAGCATGATATTGTTGACAATTGTCTATTTTAGAGCCAATTTTCTTATTAAAATAAGCTTCACAAGCATCTTCTACCATATTTTTGTCAAAATAAGCACTAAAAGATGCATCTACACAACGATCAATATGTTTTCGAATGGCAAGATATGAATCAGGCGAATTGGTGGTTACCTCATCATCAAAGACGAATTTGGGAAGAGGACCAGGCTTGAGAACCACACCTTGATGTGTCCTAATGCACGATTTCATCAACACCTCCTGCGTGATCGCCTCGATCAGCTCTTCCATAACTTGACGTTGCTCTTCATCAAGATCCTCTCATGTGACCTCGTCGATCTTGTTCCCGCTCATCATGGTTGATGAAGAAATTCCTTGATTAATTTCAGCCATATAACTCATAGTCGAAATATTTGACCGAATAGATTAATATACGGTCTTAATTTTTCTTGTGTATATATGTCACTGTACCTAACCAATTCCGAAAACAGAATCTTCAAGGTAATAGCCAATGCAATGCAATGGCTTTGATTTATATATATATATATATATATATATATATATATATATATATATATATATATATATATATATATATATATATGTTGACAGTAGTAGATCGGCTTGGATAGCCTGATCTTTTTCTCTGTTGCTGTGTGCTGCTGTACTCGGCAGACATATTTGATCTATTTTGTAAGCAACCGGGTAAGCCTAGCGGAAATTTGGAATTTTCCGCAGAACAGCCGAATATGAATCGGCTTTGATTTTTTTTTTCTCACGGTTCCTGTGCACAAGCAATTAATCACCAAACAATTTGAGTACTGTTGCTGCTTGCCTACAATCACCGTGACTGCACTAGCTACTGCTCCTGCTGTTTTTGCTTGCACGTGTATGCAGTAGTAGATCGGCTCGGTTTCGGCTGGCTGAAAGACGCCGAATAGCACGATCGGGTGACGGCAGCAACGTAGATTAATTTCGGCTGTTTAGCCGAAATTCTTGATTTCGACGAAACAATAATTATTAGATTAAACAAAATTCGGTCATGATATGGCCGATTAGATCGTTTCCCAGTGGAGTCACCAAAAATCGTGTTAGTAACTTTTTGTGACAAGTCGACAAGCACGATCGCAACACCTAAACACCTTGCGGTGATATGGAGTCACCAACCACCTCGATCTAGCCAAACGGCCAAATCAAGATGGGTTTTGTAGAAAAACAGCTAAACCGACTAGCGGAGCCGATTTAGAGATCATAAAATCGTGTTGGCAATTTTTTTGACAAGTCGACAAGCACGATCGCAACACCTAAACGCTTTGCGGTGGTATGGAGTCGCCAACCACCTCAATCTAGCCAAACGGCCAAATCAAGATGGGTTTTTGTAGAAAAACAGCTAAACCGGCTAGCGGAGCCGATTAAGATCAATATGAGGATAACTACCCATCTCGTAGGCAAAACGGAAGGTTTTCAAGACAAACCTACAAAAAGGTGTCGCACTTTCGCAGCGGCGGCGGACGGTTTACGGCGCAAACCGATAAACATGGACTAAACTAGGGTAAAATAAAAAAACATGGTAAAAGAACGATTCAAGTAGATTGTATTGGGGGGTTTTACAATGAACCAGCCTTGTCTCTTAAATAGGGGTTGGTCTTGCCCTCTACAGGCCCTTCTCCACGTCCAACTCGGGATAGAAACCAAAGCAAACACGAAACCTGCCTTCCCGAGCAAGGAAACCCGAGACCCGATGAAAACAGACTCGGACTCGGACCTTGACGGTCTGACCGCCCACATACCTGCGGTCAGACTGGCCCTACTAGCCGGTCAGACTGCCCAGCACTTTTCAAACTTTGGCAATTTTCCCCTATTTCGATCATAGATGCCAAATTTGGGTGTAAACAGGCGAGTCATTTGGTTGTTCATTACTGCTCACCTCACTAGCATCCTTGTCAACCCTAAACAGATCATGTCTGGTAAATATCATGGAGGTATATATTGCAAATGGCTAAAAGGGAAAAATGTTTAGTTTTCTAATTGAAAACATACGATGATTTGTTTTGTGATTGTACTTGTCCTCGTTTGCCTTGCGATTGCTTGGGGCGATCTGAACAAAGAACACTGCCGAACACGAGGTTTATTTCCAGCGACTCCATGACCTAGTCGTCTCCTGCAATTTCGGTAAATTTCACCAACAAAAATAATAAAATATATAAACGTACCATGCACCAATCGAATAAACGGAGAACTGTACACACCAAATACCGGATCAGCCTATCAATTTCGTCGGACGACAAAAATTCGAAAAAGCAAATTTGGCTCCCTTTGGTTTAGATTAGATACAACATAGTACTGTTAATCTATTCAGGATGTCTATCCAGATTCTTAGTACCAAATGATGTCTAGTCCATTACTAATTTCCTATATATATTTTGGGACAAAAGGAGTATTTCTTTTTGAAGTGTGGCACAAATAACCTATTTAAATAATCCGGTTAATAAACTCAAAAAATAATATGGCTAAGAACCAAACAAACATCCAATATAGTGCTTAGAAACATGTTACAAACTCGTTTTAATTTTACAACCCTTTAAAGTTTATAATTTCACAACACGCTCACAACCACTTTTTGAAAGATGTTTGGAGGAGGGACGTCTTTCCCTCCAAATCTCGTTATTTTATAATAAGTTTATAATTTCCCAAGAAAAAAACGCACCCAATGTATCATGCTAATTTATTTGAGGGTATAAGTTGAATTCGTGCGCAATGATCATTCCATATGAAGGACTAGTATAGATCGATCGATTATCTGCGTACCGGCGATTCACTAACTCAAGCAGCGGCGGCAGCGACTTCGACAAGGGGTTTGCAAGGGCAGCACGATGTCTGCGGCGGCGCCTGGCATCACCTCCCATGGAGAGGTTGATCAGGTAGAACCAATTTAAATAGCAGTTCAATTAATTTAGTGACTAATTCCTTCATAGGCAAAATATGGCCATAATATACTAGGGACTAGGGAGTAGTAGTAGTACGTATACAAGTGCGTAGAAAACGGAGAGATCTAGTCAGAAACGGAAACAAAAATAGTCGTGGCAGATATTCGTGCGGTCGTACAGCCCATGGGCTCGACAGTAGCAAAGACTACCTCCTGCATCGTACGGCACAGCGATCAGCAGTAGAGAGGACCAAAAGTATGGGCTGTGTCCCCGGCCCAGAACCAACACATGTGCTCAGCCCGCGTCGTGGCCGTGTGCACGGGACCACTATTTGGCGGACGCCTGCGCGCCCCTCCCTTGGCGCGGATGGACACGTGGCGCGCGCGGGGTTGGGGGAGGCCGGGAGGGGCAGCAAGGGCGGGGGAGAGCGACACGTGCGATGGTTTTTCCGGTATTTTTCCTCTCGATTTTTCTTGTCCCTTTTTTTTTGCATTTTTAATAGCAAACATGCCCGTGCGTTGCAACGGGTGAAAAAACGTAATGATAATATACGTTTTTCATGCATAACCATGTTGATGACAATCAGAAAATTGGAACATCTTAAAATGTAATGCACTAACCTCGATGATGGTGACCTTACGATGTTTGTTTTACCTAAAATAATTGGATTATTCATATGACAACATGCATATAATCTAAAATATTCTTTTAATCTCGTTCTTGCAACCAATTAAATCATACACTATCTCGTATGGTTAAGTCTACACAGAATAGAGTCAATGTGCACTCTTCTCTAAATAACAATTAAAATTTGTTTATTTTCTAATATTATTTTCATATAATATGTTAACAAGAATAATAGCTATACTTCACAAAAATAGTCTAATAATTGCCTACAAAGATGTACAGAGTCTCCAATACAGGAGAATAGATGATGAAACAAAAGTCGTGTAGGAGATGGAAAAAAAAATCGATGGATCCTATCCGATCAAATGTCCATCAATTTAGCTTTTCTTTTAACAGTTTTTTCCTCGTATGTTTTTTTTTGCTTTTTTTACATACAGTGGAAATAATTTTTTCTCGCGTGTTTTTTTAACGGACTATAGAACTTTTTTTTCTAGCGCGTTTTCTTTTGCGCTTTTTCTGATATTTTTTCCCCACGCGTTTTTTAAACCGTTTTTATTTTCTCGCGTATTTTTTCCTTTTTAATATACAGTAGAAACTTCTCTTTTTAAATAGTTAGATTAGATTAGATTAGAGATAAAGAAGAGCTATAAACGGACTATTAAAACGACGAATAGAAATTGTTGTCGAAACGATAACTGCATACGTCGAAAGACGTGGTTACTCAATAGTGGTTGGAAAAGAAGTAAAGTGTATTGTATTGAGAATTTTTTCTTGGGATCCCCTGTTACATGGCCCTAGGAGGCTATTTATAGCCTCATTACAGGTTCTTACTAAGGGTTTAGGTTATACAGGGGAATTTACATGGTTGCCCTTATGAAAGGAACATTTACATGGGTATATAGTGTAATTGAGGCACATGGGCTCCTAATGGCCGTCAGGCGGTCGCTAGCCCAATGGCCACTAGGCTTGATAGGCTAGGATGGCCTCATGAGCCTTCGTGAGGCCGAACTTGCTATGGCGAAGTCGTCTCCCTTCGACATACACCCTTCGCCTTACATCCTTCGCCCAAGAAGCCTTTGGCTTTGCGAGGTACCCGCGCGATTCTCCGCCCTTCGCCGTGTTTGCTCTATAGTCTTTGCCATGGGGGCTTCGTCCCAACTAATCTTGACGTCTCAAGCTTGAATCCTCACTGGTCGCATGGTTTCAGCAGGTTTGGTCGAAGGGCTTCATGCCATACCGCCAATAGAAATTAGACTTTTTTTCGCCTTTTTTTTCTCGTGCATTTTTTTTACAAATGGTTTTTTTCACCACTTTCTTATAGGGTCGGACCTTTCTAGATATAATAGGACTCGATTTTTTTTACCGCGTCACATATAATTCCTTTTTCTTTGGAATCGTACATTTTTTTATTTTTTTCGCCTTTTTTTACCGCGACAACGGAGTTGGATTCGTTTCGATCTTCTTTCTCTTTTTTATTGGACAGATTTGTTTTTTTTTCGCCCAGTTTTTTTTACTGGACTTTTTTTTCTTTTTTCACCCGGTTTTTTCACTCGGTTTTTTTCAACCGGTCGATTTTTTTTACCGTCTCACATATAATTCCTTTTTCTTTGGAATCGGACAGTTTTTTTTAAATTTGTTTCGCCCTTTTTTTACGGGCGTTGACAGAGTCGGATTCGTTCTGATTTTTTTCCTTTTTTTGCCCCCTTTTTTTCGGACATATTTATTTTTTTTCTCGTTTGGTTTTTTTTCGCCCCTTTTTTGGATCGGTTTTTTTCTTTTTTTCGTCCGGTTTTTTCGCCCTGTTTTTAGTAGAGATTTGTTTTTTTCGTCTGGTTTTTTTTCGCCCCGTTTTTTTTGGATCGGTCTTTTTTTTCTTTTTTCGCCCGGTTTTTTTAGTTTAGTAGCCAGTGATGGAATTTTATTTTTGTGAGGAACCAGTCCTATACGTAAGACCAATATGAGTAAGATTGGAGAACAAATTTTTTTGATATCGAATACTCCCTCCAACCTAAAAAATATCGTTTTAGACCTTTTGAAAATCAATAAGACATAACCTTGATCACTTAATTCTTTTATTATATTCTTTTATTTTTTTTTTAATATTATTTTTTTCTCCTCTTTTTTCTTGACGTTTTCTTTCGCCCGGTTTTCTTTGATCGGACAATTATTTTTGGGGAATCAGACAGATTCATTTTTTCCCCCGATTTTTCTTTTACTGCGTCAGATTCTTTTCTTTTTTTTGCAAGTTTTTTTCGCCCGGTTTTTTTTGGATCGGACAAATTTGGTTTTTTTTCGCCCGGTTTTTTTGACGGACGATGGAAGCACCTCTTATTTTTTAAGTAGTAGAGAGTAGAGATAGAGATACATACGTATACAAAGTTTATATACAAATTTTGTATACACGTATATAAACTTTGTATTATACATGATGTTTTTTCTGATTTTTTTTAATTTTTTAAATATGTACATATATAAAGTTTGTATACGTCGTATACAAAGTTTATATACATCGTATACGAACTTTGTATATGTATATATACTTTTTATACATCAAAAGTGTGTACATATTAGAAAAGTATACTTATATGCTATATATATGTATATATATTATATACATACGTATATAAACTTTGTATACATATATTGTATATACATCTACTCAACTAGCAGTATCTTCCCTTGTCGGTTGGGCTCTCTCTCAACCCTCTCTTTCTGCTACAATAGTTCCCTCTCCCTCACCACTGACCCCTCTTCCTTCTCCCTCCCGGCGGCCTTGTCGCTGGTGGTAGGAGGGAGAGGGGTCATCCTCCTTCCCCTTGTGTAGATCTGTGTCGGGTCAGTCTCGTTAGGTCAGGTTTTTCCCTTTTTTTCTCTCTCTAGTTTGTGTCCTTCTCCTTTGATTTGGACTCCATGGATGGAGCTTTTCCTCCTGGGGTTTTGGTCAAGAGCAAGATGAAGGAGGTGCTCCTGAGCTGATGCGTCTAGGGCTATGGAGGTGGCGGTGGTCCAGATCTAATCGGTGGGTGCCAGCCTCGGTGGGACCGGCCAGCAGTAACGGACCAAGGATTTTTACTATGGGTGTAAAGCATCACCGGACTCAGCAAAAGAGTTCCTCGAAGCTCACCATTAAATCTGAGGAGCTCTGACTGTAATCCTGCCAACCAGGGTTGAACCCGCGATTGAAGCTCAACTCGAACGGCAAGCCCTACAAGGTTACTGCTACCTGAAAACCAGAAGAAACACAGTTGCACTACTCAATTGTCGAAACAAGAATTCAGCAATAATAAAAGGGGTAGCGCACGAGACCTAAAAGTGGATGGATACGGAGACAAGGATTTAGACAGGTTCAGGCTCTCTCAATGAGAGGTAATACCCTACTCCTGTTTGGAGATTTGAATCCGCCGGGTGTAGTATAGATCTGACGATCTAGTTGTGTCATGCCCCTAGAGGGCCTCCTGCCCACCTTATATAGGATGGGGGACATGATTACAAGATAGAAACCTTAACCAATACAGTATCGGTTTCCTAAATCTACTTTACAACATAATCAAACCAGGACTTTAGGCCGTTCCATAATATAAAGGAAACGTAATACCCAAGTCATGATCCGTTACATATTCCGTAGATATAAGTTATCCCCTATAACCAGTGGGATAACCATGTCGTGTGGATATGTGGTACCCATAATCTCTACATCAATCAACTGAGATCACAGGAGTTCCGTCTTGTTGGATCGACAAAGGAGGTTGAGGAAGAGGTGGATTTCAACGCAAGCCAAAGTACAGGGGAATGAATCCTCCATCTTGACGAGCTGCCGCCTTGGATGGTCCAAACAGTGACGCTCTTGCCAAGGCTGCCACCATCACCACTGTGATTGAAGACAACATCGCCACTTCCTCCAAGGCCGATGACGGGAAGACGGAGAAGCACACTGGCGCCACCTCGTCCACGGTGTCTGCCAAGGTTGAAGATAGCATTACCGTATCCGGCAAGGTCAGCGACTCGCCATATCAGAACGCCGTATTCGGCAAGGTTGATGATCCAACGGCGTCCCTGCCGATGACCACCACGCCGCCGCTGCTCTACCCTACCAGGTCGCCCTGTCACCGGCCACCGCTCAGGATGGCCTCTCCTAGGGGTGGCAATTTCCCCGTGGGGCCGTGGGACCCGCCGGGTGCTTAACCCGCGGGGAGTCGGGGTCAGGGCCCCGACAATGGGCCGGGGCAGGGGCGGGGGAGGACAGTCACCCGCAGGTGACCCGCAGAGCCCCGACGATATATATTAGACTCCTAGTATGTTGTAAGCCCAAAAGGCCCATCTAGCCTATTATATAAATCCAAACCTTAATTTCCCCACCCCACCCTATCCCCAATTACTCATCCCACCCTGCCACCATCTCCACCGGTGGCTAGGCGCGAGTGACGGTGTCGGTGGACAGGTACAGGCGACGGTGCCGGCGGTGGCGGCATCAGCAGCCACGCGTGAGCGACGGCGTCGGCAGTCACGCACAGCCATCCGAGGGCGGCGGCAGCGGTGGCGGCCAAGGACTAGAGGGGGGCAGTTGATCGTGCGTGGCCACGCGACAAGCCATGGATCAGCGCCCCCTCCACGTGGCGAGTGGGACCCACGTGGTGCCCCACATGCCATGGTCAACTCTTTTCCCTCCTCTACCTCTTCCCTCTGTCTGTGCAAGGCCTCGTGGCGGAGGGGAAAAGCAAGCGGCAGCATTCCAGCGAGTTCAGGTGGGGTGCGACAACCTGAGAGCTAGAGGGGACCACGGTGGACCTCGAGGTGGCAGCGAGCAGAAGTAGACGGCGCTCTGGTGTGTTTAGGTTGGGGCGCGGCGGCCTAGGAGCTTGAGGGGACCACTGTAGACCTCGAGGTGGAAACGTCTAGGCACAGGAAGGTGTAGGGCGGCGGCGCGCCGTGCAGTTTGGCAGTGGTGGAAGGTAGTGTTGGTGGCATTCCGATAGTGGAATCGCTGGGGAAAGAGAGCGAAAACGAAGTACTTTGCATAGAGAATCCATTTTTACCTTAAATTTCGGAGGATTGTCGATGTGTGTAACACATTTTGGAGCTCGGCAAGTGGCAGCCGGATTAGGGTTTTCCTCCGGAGACGGAGATTGAGTTGGTGGAGATGGGTGTGGATTGGTGAGAGTGGAAGGGGAAGAATAATGCGGTTTTTTTGCCTTCGGTCTTGAGTCTTCTAGTGAAAGGATGGAAGATATATGGTGGCGGGAAGTAGGAGGTGTTGCTGGTGTATTGGTCGCGGCGGTTGTTCGTGCACCACTCATGTGAGCATGTGGCATGCTCGAGCAGGCACCGGTGGGGCTTTACTTGGTGAGTGCCGGCACGGGCGCAACACGCATGAGGTGCGAGAGGGTTGAGGCTGGAGGCGGGGTGCGGGACAAGGCCAACGATGAGTTGATCGCGTAGGATGAATGGGACACATGCGAGTAGGATCCTGAGGACGATAAGGCACTTGAGTACCATTGCAGCGTTCCCATAGCAGGGCACTAACATGTGGGACCCAAGTAGGTCCTACTCACCACATCAGCCAAAACCGACCACTATACTGCCAAGAGACCCAAAAATGACATGGTATTGTAAGACTTGGAAGATGGGCTATACCTAGTATTTTGGTTTAGTAACGAATTTCAAACTACATATTGAGGGACCTAAAGTGAACTTATTCCATACAAGAAATGCATGCATTGTCTTGGATGGAGCCCAAAAGTTTCGACAAATAACATCATGAAGTTTTTCATCAATTGTTCTAAAAACCTATTGCATTGACCACACCGCACGCCACGCATGATGATCAGGAGATCGATGCATTAATCTTATATCATTTGCTTCGCCACGACAGTAATAAATTCTAGGTAAACAAATTAACATTAATTCCGAACATATAGGAAGTAACCGTGTAAATTTTGATACAGATCAAACCGATCGAGAAACATTACATAAATATGACAACCCACAACCACAATAAACATGAAGCTTTGTGTCGATCAATAACAGAGAGAAACATAAAGATACTAAAAATTCAATCCAGTGTTACATAATGCATTATAAAATAATACTTTAAGAGCACTAGAATCTAACCCTGTTCACAACCATAACATAGAGTCACAAGTTACAAGTTTTATGACCCATTAATTTCATCAAAACTAATAATCACTAAATTATATCATCGTCATCTGAATCATCCAAAACTCTATTTGGAAACTCATCATCAGACTCACTCAACCAGAAATAAGGACATGCTGTATCATCACCGATGTACATATAGGGAAACATTGTATCGTTGTCACCTCTATCAAATGCACCTATCACAGGATGTTTCAGGTCATCCATCCCTTGATTCTTGCATGCATTGCAATGACCTTACAAGAAAAAACAGAATATTTATAAAACCAGTGCAAAAGCTTTCATCAAGTTGTCAGTGATCAATATGTAACATAACTGAAAATTTTCATACCGTTTTCATTCGGCTCCAAGGGCCAGCAGAAATAAACTTTCTGTCTGAACATTGTTTTAACCTCAGCAAAATATAACTCCGATGTCCAATCAGTAGAACCTGGGGTCTTAGTCTTCACACTGAAGTTGAAGTGGTGAAAGATATGATTGTAGTTTTTCACATTGAGGCATTGATGACAAAGTTCATCCAATTTGTACTCAATGCCCTAAAACACCAAGTGTTAGTAATAGTTTTATCAATTATGAAATTCAAACTTAATTAAAAAAACACAAAACTGACCAGACCTTAAGATAATCCCTTTCCTCTACATATTTCTCGAATGCCGTCATAACTTCCTCGCCCATCCATTTATTTCCGTTCTGAACTACGTCCACGGAAGCTTCAGAAGTTGGTACTTGTACTGGGACTGATTGAGCTGGTGTTGTAAGCTCAAAAGCTAAAAGAGATGTCTGTTAGGTGGTGTTGCATACTCAAAAAGCTAAAACAAAAGTTTGTTTTTGTGCCAGCATTAATTCACCTTCACCATCATGGTGGTCATCCTCAGTTACTGGAAGCCCAGACAAAGTACGAGGATGAACAGAAAGAACATAATGAATCGCATCTTCAAAGCTGCTAAAGGTATGCGTCTTGCGGTATTCCTCAAGTTCACGTAGTTCATCTGACCTAAATAAAATCACCATATATAGTCACCAAAACACAGTTTGTTCAAATTATATCAAAGCAAACACTGACAAAATCTTGTTACTTTTTTGTTAACAAAACAAAATTTGGTGTGCAGTAGGCATACTACAGTAGACAACAGTGGTTTTGGTTTTAATATTATTCCTACTTAAATAATGAGTAATAGAATTAAAGCCACAAAAGTCTACAGAAAACAAAAACAGTCAAGCTCAACAACGACCAAACACAAGTGAAGCATTCTCAATAGATGCTTACAGTGATGGTGAAGCTTCCTTAAGTCTTGATGGCTCCACAGTTGTAGAATCATGCTCACTCGCAGTCCTAAGTCAGAACAACAATTATAGTCATGCAGTCAATCAATCATCTAATAAGAATAACAGAACAACAAGCATTGGAGTCTTAGGAAAACAACAGACAAACCAACAATGGGACAAAATAAATGATTATATAATAATCATGCAAAAAGAAGACAGGAGCCAGGAGATGCTGACATTGGTGATAAAGTTCTCAGAACAATTTAAACTCATAATTTCAGTTAACATGCATTCTAATCTTCTTGGAAAAAGAAATTACTCTATTAAAGATTAGAAGAAAAAGACTTGGTGAGATTTTTGTGTGTGATTTGGCAAGAATATGTGGAATGATTGATAGAAGCCATCTAGAAAATCACTTGAAAGTTTAAATATAATGAACAAAATCAGCATATTGCTCTCTCAAACGCATTTCATACCATCAAGCAAACCCTCAATTGGTAATGAGTGTTCACAAGACACATAAGCAGCCAATCCATCTAGGAACTTTCAAATGCTCCCTTTAGGAAATAAACACAGATGCAAAACAGGAGCTAACTCAGAAGCATGGAAATAGTGAAGAGTAGGCCCTGGATAACTGGGTTCACAATGGTGGCTTTTGGCAGCAAGGGGCAAGTTCAACACTACTAGATGTAGATGAAGTTTAAGTCCCAAAACGTTAGGTGGTGGCATAAGCAGCAAAAAAGTGGTCTTCCGTGGCGTAAATGTGGAGACGAAAAGACCCAATGTTAGGCAATTACAAAAGCAGAAGTAAAAGCATAGACACTGACTAGTAGAGATATAGCAATGCAAAAGCAACATCATTCTGGAAATTTAGGGTATCTAACCACCATGATCACCCTTGACTCAACTCCTCCAGCAGTCTGGTTAGTCAATTTGGATTACTTATTTAGATGTTCGACTACATTTAATAGGCTGGACACTTGGGCTACACCAAGATAGATCTATTTGGAACTACAAAAATTAGTTATATACTCATATGGATTATTTTTTCACTAAAATAACTCAGATTTCTAACCTTTGATATGTATTGAGATAACTAAAACAAAAAAAGGAAAACAATAATTGTGGAACTTACAGTAAGGTTGGTGGTTGTGTTCCTCCTCGTTCATGTCTAGGTTGCCTTTTACGCTCTGAATAGAGAACACTTTGACGAACATGAGTCTTACTTCCAGCTTCTGCATGCCTAGGTTTTCTGCGTGAAGTGTAAGATTTTGAGGTAAATTTACAAATGCACGCCCATATAGAGAAAGAAAGAGAAATTTGTGTTCTCTGTACATCCCTTTCCTAATAAGAAAGGATTAGTTTCACAGGGCCAACATAATTCTTTCTATTAACATAATAAGGTGAATGTGGCAAAAATGCAGCAGAAATACATCTTTTTATGCCACACATCAGCCAGGTCAGGAAGATACTCACTAGACTACTAAAAACTCCCCTAAAATGTAATCAAAAGCTCATAGCGCCCATAAACCGCCATTAGGCATGAATGCAACAGATAAAATTTGTCCAGTGAGAAATAAGTGTAGAGCGAAATTACCCTAAAAACTAACTTTTCCCCTCCCGTGGCAGGAGAGCATAGCAGAAGTATATATTGTAGTAGATCAATAGCCCGAAAAATTGATTGTTTTACAGAAATAAAATAACTTGAAAACCACCATCATACAGCAGGATTCATCTAATAGGTTTGACATATTAGCTCATTTCTCCCTCTTGTGCATGTGTCGGGTGGATTTCTAACCTTTGATTTGCTTTGAGACAACTAAAACGAAAAAAAGGGAAAAACAACAATAACAAGTGCAGCTTACTGGGAGGTTGATGGCTGTGCTCCTCTTAGTTGATGTCTAGATTGCCTTTTGTGCTCTTTGTAGAGAATACTTTGCTGAATAGCATATCTTCTGCAAAGATTGTAAGATTTTGAGGTAAAATTTTAATTATTAATGCACACACATATAGAGAAAGAGAGGTTGTGTTCTCTGTAAAGGATTACTTTTCACGGTGGCAACATAATGCGTGCTATCAGAGTATCAGTACATAATAAGGTGAAGAAGGCAAAAACACAAAAGAAATTCATTTTTTTATGGCCACGTATTACAACACCTTGCTAGCCAAGTGGAGTCAGAAAAACTCTCAGGGATCACAATTCGCCACTAGATACGAAAGCAACATACAGGAAATTTGTTCCACTAGATAGTTGTGCAGAGCAAAATATTGCCCTAAAAAACTACAGCTTTTCCCCTCCCCTGTGGCAGGCAGAAGGGCACAGCAGAAGTATGCTGTGGTCGATCAAGAGCCGCTAATATTACACAGAAATTGCCCCCCACCCCCCGCGCGCGTGTGTGTGAGCTTGTGTGGGAAGGGAACGAAGAAAGGGGGAAGGACAAAGGGAGGGAGGAGCTCACTTAGATTTTCTGGCAGCTGCTTGTAAGGGGGCCGCTTGTAAGAGGAGGAAATCAGGTCGCAGGGTTATCTTGGCCTCGCCAGGGAATTCAGCTGGTCCTCCGGTAGCAGGGTCGCCGCCGCCGCCCGCATCGCGGTCCATGGCGACGGCGACAGAGTTTGGGGAATTTTAGTTTTTTAGGGTTTGGCTCGTTGGACTTGGAGCCGTCTTGTTGCCTTTCACGTCTCCACAGCTAACTTAGCTTCATGTGCAAAATTCTTCTTTCTTTTTTTTTTCCAGAAGGATTTTTTGAGAAAAAAAAGAACTTAAGTTTCATATTAAGGGTTGGTTTGGTTTGTGGCCTAAATAGGCTTTACCAAATTTTTCCAATGCCAAATTTTAGCATAACTAATTTTGGTAAGGCAAAGTTGTGTTTGGATTGAAGCCAAAATAACCTAAGTTCACTATTGAAATGGCATATTTTCTTAGGCATGCCAAAATTTGGCTTCAAACCAAATAGACACTAAACACTATTGAAATTGTCAAATATTGATAAGTCTAATTTAGGCCTCAAACCAAACCAGCCCTAAGCTTCAAGTTTGACCAAGTTTATAAAAAAATAATATTTTCAACACAAAATAAATTTATTATAAAAATATATTTTATTATTAATTTAATAAAACTAATTTGGTAATGTAAATATTATTATATTTGTCTATAAACTTAAGTTAAACTTAAGGCAGTTTGACTTTAACCATAGTCAAAACATCTTATAACCTAAAACGATGGAAATATTAGTAAAAAATTATCAAGTTTAAATTAGATGAAAAATTCTAGTGCGTTGCACCGGGATAAGGTGGTACAACCGCTATTAGGAACGAGCAATGTGACCACTATTCATTATAATTGTACCTCTCTCCGCTTCTCCCCAGAATTTTTTTTTATCTCTTAAAATTGGTTGAGAATTTTTGATCCACTCGATCTCCTCTTTCAGTTATCCCGAAATAGGAACGAATTAACAAAATTGGGATAAAAAGGTCGGTAGGTCATAATTGGCAATTGAGATTAAATCTAGACTAGATATTTAAAGACGAAATGAAAGGGGAAATCGTGAGAAAAATGAGGAGTGGAGAATCGACACAAAAAAAAAACGAAATGACTTGTTCATGACAAAAAAAAAAAGATCATTTAGGAATGGTAAGAATCAACACAATTATATATTATGTAGTATTAATCTACCCCCACCCCAAAAAACCCCCAAAAAAAGGACTGATCGAACTGGCTGGCACACTCATATCTTCATCTGATATAGGTGGGTCAATGAACGTCTCAAAACTCTCCTAGTGCCATCAAATCCAAACCTCTTGCCTTCGCTGTTCTGGATGACGACATGTCGGCGCACGACGTTGTTGCTTGTGCCCTCGCCGCGGTCCATCATTCTCTTGCCGTGTCCAATGACCATCACTGCATGAGCAGCTGGAAGGTTGGACCTGGAGTGGACATATGGCTTGCTCTTATCATACCAGTAGACTTCTCCAGGCTTGAGATAGAAGTAGTTGTAGGACAAGCGGAAACAGCCGACCATGACATTTCCATCCTCAATAGATCTTAGATTTTCTGGCTCAGCGGCATCCACACGGTTGTGTGCCGAGATTCTGAACAGGGCCTCCTGTAAGAAGAAGAAATAATCAATGATTTTTGGTGAGCCTCCTCATACATGTAGCTGTAAACTTAATTTTGATATGAACAGGCAGTCACTTCATGAGATGCAATATTTTCCTCTCCCAAAATCAAAATATCAGACTTCAAAGGCCCGGTTTAAATCTATTTCAAAATTCAAAAATTCCTTTTTTAGAATCCTTCCCAAAAATTTCTCAAAAGATTCCCTCTGGAGCCAATATGTACCATATAGGTAGACAAGCCACCCCAGCATGTATCCCAGCTGCACGGCCTGACCTATTGTTAATTTTTCAAAGCACTGCCCATCACAAATAGCACCACTTTGAACAACTCAACTCCCAAGAAATGGATTTAAAATGCAACCAGTATTTGCACTACAGTAACACTGAGGTCATCTAGCACTTATAGTAGCTGGTGCGAAAGAAAAAAAGGGAGATCCAGATAGGTCTATATATATACTCCCTCCGTACTCGTAAAGGAAGTCGTTTAGGACAGCGACACGGTCTCCAAAACACAACTTTGACTTCTTTTTTCTATAAAAATATTTATTGAAAAGTGATATATGTATACTTTTATGAAAGTATTTTTCAAGACAAATCTATTCATATAATTTTTATATTTCCAAACTCAACAATTTTAGAGTTATTCATGATTTATATTCCCAAGGTTTGACTTAAACATTGTCATAAACGACTTCCTTTATGAGTATGGAGGGAATAGCTAGGAAGGCCTTGCAATTAGCCAGTGACGAAAGACCGAGAGGTCAACAAGAAAATGCATGAAGTCCATCTAGAGAGTAGAGAGAAAACCTGGATATGGTGCAAACAAACACACACGCTGCATATGATGACTACTTTCCAGAGGGTAGAGACTTATCATTACCAGATGATACATGCATGGAAATATTGGTATATGCTTTGCAAGCCATTAATTAAACCCATCCAGACGACCAGATCGATGAACAATGAGTCAGATTGATGCTAAAGTAACTAAAAGTACCTCAGAGTTGACTTCATTACTGCCGATAACACCATGAACTTTTAATATATCCAATGCAGATTCCAATCTGTGCTTGCCCCTCTTGTTTTTTTCCTCTGATCCAAATTCTGTAGATTCATGATGCTCATATTGACTCTTTAAATTATCCACAGATAGGTTCCACTGAAAATCCTGTGGAGGATCCAGGCATGCATACTGAAATTTATTTAATGATTCAAGAGCCCCCAAACTTGCTTGGAATGTGCAAGTATCTACATGTAAACAAGAAAATTTGGAACTTATTTATCTGGGATTGATTTAGCACATGGAAATAGCGTATTTAACAGATTAAATTATACATCATTGTAGTACCTGCAGCACCTTTTTGGTCTCGAAGACGTGCCAAAATGTATTTAGTGTTATGTGGTCTTCCTACCCATGTAAATTCATGAGCTGGCTACAAAAGTTGAGACCCATCTTTTTTTATCAAAATATAATGGAAACATAATAACAAATATACTGAAAGCAGCCATATATCTAGAATTATCCATAAAACAGGGGGTTTTTTTTATAACTTGAGGGGTTCCTACGATCTTTTCTTAAGAAATATAATTAGATTGTTTTGTCTGGACTGGTTTAGAAGCTTAGATAGTTGAGCACAATAAGCTCAAAAACTGACCAATTTTGCAAACGCACTTCCAAAGACACAGCTTTGGCCAGGGAGAAAGACAAAAACAAAAAAAGCATTGCCTGAAAGGGATGAAAGGCACTTAATTTACTAGTGATTCTAAACTATGGATGTGCTTCACCTTCAAAATTTCAAGATTGTGCTACATACATGGCTGTTGATCCTAATACAACAGTACTAATGTATTATTCAAGATGTTATATTTTCATAGAAACAACTCGGTTGTTTGGATTGGATCCTTTCCAGAATACCAAAGGACCAACATTCCTGCATGATTCCTGTCCAAATGGCTAGCATGTACCCCAAACTAGAGCCAAGTTCTATTAAATTTTTCAGCGACTGTTCATGACATTTGAAGTACAGCATTGACGCGTTTCTCCCCCTTTTCTCCATGAAAAATGCAGGAACACTTGCTGTTTCTATTTCCCATTTCATTTGAGAAAATTAGAAGTTACTGATATAAAAGGACTCTAGCATCATGGATAATTAAGAGAACATAGCATCATGTCTTTGATTTGGAAACTTACCAAATCTTTGTTTGGAGTTGTTGACTGAGTAGAAACAAGACCGTCCTGATCTGTTGTTTCTGACAGTGGCTCCATATCCATAGTTAGACTTTTGCTGTCCAATACCACAACACAATTTTGTTGCATAGAATGGTGAATTAGGCTTTTCCAAGTCCCAGGAATTTGCAATAAAATGTCAGCTTGACCTATGATCCATAGACAGTGTCTGGAGAAATAAACCATTCATTAGTACATACTTTTACTGGTAGTAAAAATCCAGAATCAAGTGCTGACCACGATTCCAGAGCATACCTTGATTTAGTAAGGGCCACATTAATTCTGTTATCCGTAGGAAGCTCAGATTTATCATCAAAAAGTGATGATAGAATGATCACATCATACCAATCTTCATGCATATTTTCTAGTGAATTGACTTCTAGATTGACTCTGTCATGGTTCTGATATTTTCTACCCAATTGAGTTATAATTGCATTGACTTGATTGCTACAGAAACAAACAATCCCCACATTGAGCCTTCCTGCGGCATTTGTTAGTCCTGTAATAGAATAACAAACTGCTGTATAAAATCTGTACACATATATATAAACATCTGGTTCATTTGCATTCTTTTTTAATAGAAGCTAGCATAAATGTTCTTTTTTCAATTAAAGAAAGTATTGTTTGAACAGAACAAATACAATATACCTTCACAGAGTTTCTGAAGCAAGAATAGAACTACTGCTGCCTCCATAGACTTTTTTCCCATGCAGCTGAAATCCTCCATATCAACAACGTCAAAGAATGTGTAAGCAGGGAACTGAAGGTTTATGGACTCGACACTCTGGCCATCCACGATCTTATCCTTGTAGAAATGTTCACTTGGGAATTGACGAATAAGAGGATGCATCATATATTGCTTGATGAGCTTATGCCTTGTAAATGATAAGTGCAGCAACCGTTGAAAAAGGCTTCTGGTACAGCCAGCCTCTTTGCAGCCCTGGCAATTCATGAAGGGATTCAAATGTGGAAAAGCAACCCATTTTCACTTGAAAAATTCAGAGTTGTATAAATGCTCGAAGTAAATAAGTAAGAACAAAATACCAGCACCACTACTCTAGTACATGTGCCAGCAAAGACAAAATGCCGAACAGTCCTTGCTTTATCAAATATATAGTCATTTGGATGAGGAAACATAACATTGCTTTGCATAACTCATACAAGTGAATATGCAAGAAGAGAGCATTACTTAATATAAATGTCTAGTTGCAACTACGATATCTATTCATTAAAGATAATATTGATTTGAACTACGATACTGTTTGAAGACAAGGTTTACCTCGGTTTTCACTATAGGTTGTAAATGTTGATGGTCTCCTAACAGCACAACGTGCCTTGGTGGAATGGACAGAGGAACTAACAAATCATTCTCCTTTATTTGCGCAGCCTTGTCAACTATCAAGACATCAACTTGGTCCATCTTCAGACTTTGTAGTCGAGCGAAACAACCAGGAGTAGAGATTATGATATGGGAGTGTCTAATGCAAAAATCCTCAAGATCACTCCAACCCTCTAGTTGAGGTAATTCGATTGAGCTTAGCACAGTTTCTGTCAACGCAAGGCAAGTTCTTCTTATTTGATCCAATGACTTTGCAGTGCAACAATCCTCGAAATCATAATCAACTGCAATTGTTATCCCAAATGCTCTTTTCACTGAATAATCACTTATCTCACTCTTTTGCATAAGATTTTCAAACTGTGACAAGGCAATCAGCAGATTATTTACATTCGTAACATCAAGATCAGATAATGATGTTGCCGAAAGACTCTTGATCAGGCAAGTTGAACACTTCCTCAGTTCCACAGCAGTATTTCCAAATTTCTTCTTAAAAGACATCAAAGAGAATTCAATTGGCTCACATTTGTTGCAGGTGAGATCTTCATCGTGATGCACGCATTTTTTGCGACAGTACATATCCAATCCCAAAAGGGCAGCCATCTCCTTCACCCAAGCTTTCCATACAAACAGGGCAACATAAAGCTCTGATGCTCTATTTGCTAAAGTGGTTTCAGAGATTATATTGCACATATCCTTGTCAAGTAAATTATTGAGAACAAGAGCTTTCCCAATATTGAAGGAGGGGTAATTTTCTTGTAAACTCTTAAGAAATATATGAATATCTCTTTTCAATGGAACACATACTAATATTCTTAATCTCAAATTCAGCATACAAATAGCTAAACCAGCAGCTAATCGGGTCTTTCCCGTACCTGGAGGCCCCCATACAAGATCAACTGAATGGTTGTGGTGACAACCTGCTTTCGACATAATGCATGTCATTGCACATTGCTGCTCTTCGTTGTATTTGTCGAGATAACTGGAATCTTCAATTCCAAATGCACATAACTCAGCACATGCGCATGTTTTTTTGCACTGCAAACAAAAATTTCAAAAATATATCAGTGTTAAAGCAAACAACAATGATACTTCAGGAAGAGAACAATTTACTATCTTTTTACCTTCTCATTGCGTCTTATAATGGAATTGATAATACCACATCTGCCAGATGACATTGTGACCATTGCCTTTGATATGTTCAAATTATCCACAATGTTAGTAAGAAAACAAATATATCTGATTGATTCTAAATCAGTTTTTTTCTGATTTTCTGAAACTAACATCTTGAAGCTTCTTTGAAACTGATTATCACAGCCAACATCTGTGGCAATACCAAAACAACCTGATAACTGACCCCTTAATGGTTGACTACTGAGAAAAAACAGATCCCCATCTTTCACAACATGCTGACAGTTATCAATTCCATAAAGATCAATATCAATGTAATAGATGGAAGGTGGCCCAGCAAACGACACAACAAAATCACGAAAGCATTGAGTAGTCTCAACTTTCAACAAGCTAGACTTGATGGTTATACGAACTTCTTCCCTTAGCAGATTTGAGTGTACATCCAAATAATGCTGAAGCCCTTTAAACTTGGTTGGTACTTTCTGAACCTAATTCACAGAGACATTTCAAGCTTAAGCAACACAAACATTTACGTTTACATGAGGAACTAAATAACAAGGATTAAGTTAATTGATCAATTGTTGCCATTTAAGAAATGTACAGGGAGCAAACAAAAAAGATTAAGATGAGCTAGCCACGTTTGTGTTATTCAACAGGAAATGTGCAAAGTAAGGTACAATACATGAGCTAAATTCCAATGATAGAAAAGATCTCTCATTCAAAATACATAGGTAAATGTGTACCTCATTATCCAATAATATATCCTGGATTGTCCATGACAAAACAGTTTTTGATAAACCTCCATCAGCGTCATCTCGACTACTGTCGTCAATGTCAACCCCAGTTGCCTTGTTACGCCACCGAGCATCTCCAAAAGCAGGACCTTTCTCCTCTATGTCCAGCTGCAATGCAATATCCCTCATTCAGTGCCTCAAAATCAAGCTCCCAAAATCAGCGGAATAAAAGTTCACCTTGGTGGTCGTCGCGGCGCGTGGCGAGCTCTGCGCCGTCGCCGTCTGCCCCGTCGCTGACCCACCCGGCGCGCTCTGCGCCGTCGAAGGCACCGGGCCCACCGTCCTCACTCCTGGACCTCGTGGCGAGCCCTGCGGCACAGTCTCCGCCGTCGCTGGTGCGCGCGGCGCGCCCTGCACCGACGTCGCTGCCGCTGGTGGCGCGCCCTCCCTCTGCGCTGTCGCCGCCCCGCCTGGCGCGCTTCCTCCTCCTCCCGAGACGGGCCCTCCTCCTACTCCGCCTTGGCCACCCGCCGCGGTCGGCGGCGGCGGCGACGCGGCGCGTGATGCTGGGCTCCCACCATCGGCGCCGCCGCCACCGGCCGCTTCTCCGGCGACGACGTGGCTCCGCGCCCCCCCGTCCGCGTCGTCTGCGTCCACGACGACGGAGGGCTCCTCGTCCCGCGCCGCGGCACCCACTTGCGTTTTCCCCTTCCGCCGCCGTTTCGGGCCCATCCCGGACCGTCCGCGGCGGGCGACGGCGCAGCGGCCGCCGGGACCTCTGCTGCTTGGCGGCGAGGGTGCGGACGACGACGACCTAGCTCGTGGGAGGAGGCGGCCGCAGCCAAGCGCAGCTTGAGAGAAGGACTCGAGAAATGCGGAGCAGCGAGCGAGCTCACGTGCTCTCCTCTCCGACATACTTATGTTTTGTTTTGCACCCCCTAAACAAAGCACTAATTAATCATCCAACTAATAAAGCAAAAGCTTATTTGTACACACGACCATATTTTCTTCTCCATTAGAAAACACTAATTGCTTGATCTCCAAGCCTAAGGCCTCATTCAGGATGGACAAGTTTTTTAGGAAATGAATTGTTTTCCAGTGAAAAATCAATTTATTATCGTGTCAAATTAATTCTTGTGTTCCAAACATAATCCTAAATACATGGTTAGTTTGCTTTCTTCTAGAGCCAAAACATTGTCTGTGCAAAAAAAAAATGAAGACCAAAGAACAGTTTAATTGTCAAAATTAATTTTAAATATAATTCCCTATGCATTTTCCATACCAACTCAAATGCCGCGCAAATTGTTTTGCGAAATTTCATTACAATAAAATCACTTCCGCTGTAGAATTGTCCAGAACGTAGAACTTCCCCCCATTCTAATGTAATTTAATTCATTTCTGTAAAAATAAAAAAAAATTGCAATACAAAAGGAAATTTTTGTATGAGTTTCCATGAAAACAATATATTCACAGTGACAGATCACACCGTCTACTTGATTGCTTATTAGCCACAACCAAAATTTAAATTTTGGACTTACATTTAGGTTATTTTGGGGGTGTTTTCTTGCAGTCTATTTTCCGGATTTAACTTTTAAACTATTAATAATATAAAACAAAACTTTTACCTGTAGCATTTTTTGTTGCTTCATTAATTTTTTGAGGAAATTTCACAAACCCTAAGTTGTGGGGCATTCATAAAGTAAACCCCGGAGTTTTGCAATTTGTTTAATAAAACCTTAGGTTTTGAGGCAAAGCATTTCATGAAACCAAAGTTACAAGCATATGTCCTCTATATGACTAATATATTTATCTATAATAGTTGTAAAAATTATATGAGATACTTTTTAGTACAGATTCACGTTAGTTGCTTTTCGACAATCAGTGATTATCGTGGTCTGATCAAATAATTATTTCATTATTAGTTAGGATGGATTATGTTGAGTTTTTTGTGCAATGAGAAATTGAGAAAAAAATAAAGTAGGAAGGTGTACTTGGAGTCAATTAATGTGAACTAATCAATAAATAATCAGATATAATAATGAAATATGAGTACTTCACATAAATATGGGGATTTTTGAAACATTTTGCCTCAAAATATAGGGTTCATTGAAATAAAATCATTTTGTGGTATGAGTGCCCCAATGGTTAGGGTTTCGTGAAATTTACTCTTAATTTTTCTATGGCTAATCAATCATTGCCCAACCGATAGCTATCCTAAATTGTCACAGATACAATTGGAAATAGGGGGAATTTGATCCATGCCATTACAAATTTGTTGTTTTAGAAAAATGCCATTACCACATATCAAACTGGCTTAGTTCCACTGATGTTTAGTAAAATTTGAATCACGCCACTATGTACACCTGGGACATGCTTGGAAAAGTTTTTTTTTAGCGCTTATCTTCTTCTTCCCCAGCCTATCTTCTTCCTCTAGCGAAGAGGACACATGGATCGGGGGCTTGGAAATGGGGCTGGATGGTTTAATTTCCCCCTCTCTCTTGACGCCGATGGACCCCTCCTTTGACGAATAATCGGCCTTGGCTAGGGAGCAAATCGATGACCTCGTGCATCTCCATCAATCTCCTCACTAGCGTCGTCGAGCTCTGATTGGGGAGCAAATAAGCAACCTCACGGGCGTCGTCGAGATGCTCCTCACCAACCTATCATAGTCTTAGGCATGCACGCACACTACAACAAAAACCTCATATAGAGGCACTTTTGTAGAGACGTTTTGCAAATTGCTTCTAAAATCAGAAGTTTTATAGTGTAGAGACACTTTATAGAGGCACTTTAAAAATTGCCTAGAAAACTTTTACTCTAGAGACATTTTTAGATCAGTTTGTTAGATTTTATCTCGTAGAGGCATTCTTTCGGCACTATAAAATGCGTCTAATATGTAAAGGCATTTCGTTGAGACATTTTAAACTATGTAGAGACACTTTTTAGAATGATAATATGTACTAAAGGACTAAATATAAGTAACTAGAGGAACAAGCATATAAGTAATGACATGGAGTTGAGTTGGTTAGTGTATTGAAGATTGAAATGATTTAATCAAGAGATCATGAGTTCAAGACTTGTCAAAACCAAGGAAACTATTTTATTATCTTTTTTCGATTGGTTTTATATGTTTGCGGTACAATTTAATGTCTCTAGAAAATACCTCTACCATCTTATAGACATTTTATAAAATGTCTCTTCGTTTGTAGAGACAATTCACCATAAGACACTTATTAGACATTTTTTAAAATGCCTCTACATTGTTGTAAAGTCATTTGATAAGTGCCTCTACAGTACTAGAAAAATGTCTCTACAAAGCATTTTTGTTGTAGTGGCACCCATAGACAACCGGTCAGGATGAAGCCGCCAGCAAAAGCCAATCTCCCCAAGCTAACTCCCAACTCCCGCCAGCGAGCCCAAGCTGCCCATTGCTGACCTCACGGGCGTCGCGGACAAGGAGATATCTCATATATATATATATATATATATATATATAACTGAAGAGCTCGTCGATGAGGGGGGGAAGGAGACACCGACAACATCCATTAATTAGAGTAAGGGGAAATTTCCATCATCTCAGCCGCCGCAGTCTGCCATCATCCTCATTGTCATGGCCGTGGCACTTGCGAGACCGGTAGCCTAGCAAGCGAGGAGAGGGCCTAACGGGGCACCGACCGCCGGGCTTTTAGCATCGACAACCTCTCTCTCTTTCTCTACTATCACCATTGACTACTGGCTACCAGCCTCAACGACCTCTCTCTCTCTCTCTCCAACCTCACCGCGCAAGAGGAGAAAGGGAAGTACAAGAAGAAGATAGGTGGATGGCTGCAGGTGGTATTTTCAGCCATAATACATAAGAATGACTTAAAACATGTCTTAGATGTATACCATGGCATGGTTTAATAGTAATTTCATTACTGTAATACGGAAATTTGTAATGGTATGGGTCAAATTAAGCCTTAGAAAATATGGGGCATTAGGTTTTTCCAAATTTTCATTTAGATTTACTAGAAAAAAACCCTGTAATTAAAATTCAACTGATCTCGGCTTTATATATTATTCATTGAAATCTCTGGTGTTTGGCCTGGAACAGACCTTTCCGGAGTATTCCTTTATCTACATATATAGAGATACGGAGTATATTTTAGATGATGGATATATAGAGACATATATATGTCATACTATTATATTTAAAAAGGATGTCTTCAAGAGAAAACATGCTAATAAAATATACTGTTTTTATATATGAAATCAACTTAACACTACTTTGCGAAATATAAATATAAATATATTGATAACTTTTAATTATCAATCAAAATAGATTGTCTTCTTTTGCGTGCAGTGAGTACACGTAGCCGGTCGGTAACCCGCTTGTCAGAGGCTCGTTGACAAGAGCAACGGATCGATTTGACGCGGTTCAAAACGGGAGACATGAAGCTAGGAGAATCGTCTCGGCTGCAGAAGACGAGTAGTTCTACTACCGTGGCTACAGTTGGACTGGTCGATATGCTGACTCGTGCGTAGCTAGATTAGTAGTTTATTTCCAAGAAAAAAATAATTCCTAATCCAAATTAGAGTAGAATTACTCCAGTAATTTTTAAGATATTTTGTGCCTGTGCATTTTTCTGTTTTAATTTGTATCCGAAGTGAAAAGTAGAGGAGGGTCTGGTTCCAAAAAAAATACACACAGTACCCTAGGAACAAGTGATCGATGATTCCCAAGATGGATTCTGCAATCTCCATCTTTCGGGCTGCAGCATCACGTACAGTACCCTAGGATGTCTGTACGCTACACACTACTACACAACACTACTCCTAGGAGCATAGGCAGGCAGCTCACCTGCTCGATCAAGCCAGCACAGTGGAGTACCCCTCCGTAAAAAAAAAGACAATCTAGTGGTGGTAATTTGATACCACCTAGGACAACAAATCCAGATAACCTTATATCCAGATTCGTTGTCTCAGATGAGGTCAAATCCCCACTAATTTTTTTTTGGACGGAGGGATTAGCTAGCAGTAGCATAGAAAAATGTCAAATGTCTGAACGGGCGCATCTATTGTGCCGGCATGTTCTTTCCAGCTATTTGCTATACTCTCTTCCTCCCATTTCCCATTTTAAAGTTTTCGTGTTAAATGTTTTATTTAAAAAATTAAAAAATATTAGTCATATATAAAGTACTATTTATTTTTTATTATCTAATAATAATAAAATATGACTAATCATAAAAATATTTTAAATAAGACAGATAATCAAAGTTGGATTCAGAAACTCATAACTGCATTTAAAATATGAAGAATAGAGTACCTTTGTAGAGTTGCTAAAGAGGGATATTAAAAAGTGTGTATAATTAAATTGAATGAAAGAAGTTGTGATTGATTGGGAAAACAAGCTGGTGGAGAATTTGAATGGTTAAAAACTTGCACATATATGTTTTTTTAAGTTTATAATAATTAATATTAAATTAGTTGTATGGTAGATGAATGTCTAATTCTGTAAGCTAAGAAGCTAATTGTTCCAACCTCCTAATTTGTCGTCCTGATCCTTGATCCTCTCTTCGATCCATCCGTCCACCTCATCAGCATTTTTAATTTGTTGCTACCAAAAAGACAGACAGACTAATAATAATTAGGAATACATGAAATACAGCTTGTTAATTTCTGCAAAGGAAAATTTAATTTGTCCTCACTGATACCAAAATTTTGAGTTTTTCTTTTCAAGATCCAGCTAGCAATGCCGGCATTATATATTGTACTATAGAAAAAAGAGTACAAATAGTACAAAATAATCTCTCTATTCCTTTTTGCGTCGCCCGGGCGGCTGGTTCAAAAGTTAATTGAAGCTAGCTCCTCGATCCATAACTCGATTGTATTAACCATCTGAACTCTGGAGAAGTAAGGGTTCTTAACCCTGGAATTGTAGTTGCATGCATACAAGTAATGGACCAGACGTTGATCCGCGCATCCATTATCCATCGTTCGATCGATGAGAACTCTACTGGATGAATTGATACAGGCTGCTGGGTAAGGATAGTTTTTTTTCCGGACAAAATTGCCCTTGCTAATGACGTTTACCTAGGCCCTGTTTGGAAGATTAGCCCAGGGCTAATACTGAGAGCTAATATTTAGTCATAAATTGGTAGGCTAAACATTAGCCTAGAGTGGTATGTTTGGATCTATGGGCTAATTCAAGGCTAAAAGGTGGAGAGAGATAGTAAAAAGAGAGGAGAGAGAGAGGGAGAGAGAGAGAGAGAGCTGTTTTTTGATGGTCCCCACCCAAAATTAACCCTATTAGCACCTCTTAAAGGGGCTAATGTTTTGAGGGGGCTAATTCACTTTAGCCTTAAATTAGCCCACCTGTTTGGATTCTTAAGGACTAATTCAGAGCTAAAAGGTGTGGGCTAATAATTAGCCCATAGAACCAAACGGGGCCTAGTTAATTGCCTTTTAATCCGGACTATTAATTGATGTGCTTTAGTTTTCGTGCAGTTTTTTTATTTTAAACAAATTAATCATCGATGATATAATTTTTTTTTTGCGGGAATGATGTATTTTTTTTCTTACTGGGGTTACTGTATACGACACCATGCACGTTGCGATGGGACATTGACTTGTAGAGCGCATTTGTGAAATTGTAATATATGGATATATGAGAAATTATTAATCTAACATAAATAAAACCTATACTGTATATATGAAGGCTACAAAAATACTAATCTGAACTATTAAAACACGATCTAACGTGTTAATAATATGTCATGATATGGCTTCTTGGGGTGAATAGTAATAACCGTACTAAATAGATTTCAGTTATATTAATTAAGTGGGTCTTAATTATCTAAGAGAGGTACGTACATATACTAACAGTGAAGAGTTGATGAGAGATTTGATAATTTGGCACTCTGTAAATTAAGTGGGCTTCGATTATTTACACGAATCATTTTCATAATGTGTCAATTAAATAAATTGGCAACAAATAAGTGTACGTCAAATTATCAGGAGGTTACGTAGTTTTCTGTTCACATCCAAATCACACGTACGGATAATCCACAAAATTGTACTGTGTTGAAGAAGGAAACTTGTGTAAGGTAGAAATTACAACTTTACAAGTTATGCGCATTAAAAATTAATAATCTTGTGACTTGGGGGGTCTGTTTGTAAGGAAAGAACCCTCATGCAATACCTACTTTTTGCTGAGGACATATTGGGAAAATGGGCTCATGCATGCATGCTCATTTATGGACGTAACGTGTCCAACTTAGCTTGATCTCTGTATTTTTTAACTTTTTTCCTGGCAACAATTAATTATCTTATCGAAGTAATTATAATTATCAGCTGCAACAAAAGTGTCACTCAGTTGAGGTTATTCTAATCAATTGAAAAAAAACTGTAATTATTTGTCTCAGGGCGCAACAGACCTTTTATTTAATTTGCTAATGTACGTACGTCATGCAAAATATAAGCTAGTGATTTATGTTTATTTTTTTCCTGAAATCTTATAAAAGCATTTCCATGTCCATGTGCATATCACAGTAGTTACGAAAATTAGTAATCCGTCGATCTTATTGTCACAAATATTTGATGTTTAGGATAAAATATTTAATTAGAAAAAGTTTCAAAACTCTAACTTCTGGAGGTATATATGTATGCACCTATAATTTTTTTTATCTGCAAAAGGAGTGGTACAATTTTAATTTAACCATAACATATATAATGTGCAACACTGACACATGTGTGCTTGTTGGTTACTTTGGATGTGAATTACTTCTATGAATAATGAGGATGGATTTGAGAGTACGTGGATATGGAATTGATGTGTTATAACTTGAGTAATGTGGAGATGAATTGCATTTATGTAGTTTGGAGATTAATATTTGAATGTGGAGTTGAATTGCATTTCTGTGAGATGAATTGCATTTTATGTGAAATGATCTATGATTTTTGTGGTTATAGACACTGTATATGCGTGATATGATGTGGATGGACATTCTGTAAACCGGCCTTTTTTTTACAGGATTATAGGTGCAGGTTATAATATAGAAACCGACACCTTTTTAGCTTAAAGGTGCCGGCTAGAAACACAAAACTGGTACCTATGTGGTATTATAGGTGCCGGATTTGGTAAAGAACCGGCACCTATGGGCCTAGATTGCAGCTGGTGGCTTCCAAAATGGATATGACTCTAGCAGAACAATATGTGACGCATATCCTTTTATTATCCGGTTTCCAAATAGGGAAAACTCAATTCATCCCTTAAGAGGATATCCCTCATTTTTGCATGTCACTTAAAATGTCATCAAAAGATTTTTTTAAAAAAAAATAATAGGATAGATTAATGTATATGATACGTCACTTCACAAACATGCAAATTTAAATTCAACTTATATAAGTAGAAACAAAAATAACAAATTTAACTGAATAGAACGTGTAATTCACGGTCAAATTTGTATTTTTTTTGTTTCGAATTGTATAAGCCGAATTTTAACTCGCATGCTTGCGAAAAGATATATCATATATTGATATATCTTGATAAATTTTTTAATAACTTTTTGAAAGACATGTCCTCTCGAGGGACCGAAAAAAATCCACTTCCTCTCAGATAGTCACTTTTTATGGTGGAAAGTTGGTCAATGTTCCATATGTAAAGTCAACGCACGTCCCCAAATAATTTGGAGATCATAAGCTGCCAAAATCAACTATATGTTTCATGATATTGCTACACAGAATGAGTTGGGGCAAAAGGAGGGGAAATTAAGCTTGATCAATAGTACTATACGTAGGTACGCCGGACTACGTCTCCGACTCGTAAGTTTATGTCCTGCAAACAGATTAATAATTAAGAAGGAAGGCGTTAATGTAACTCAGCGCTAGGTAATTAACGTCAGGCGCCGCCGACAGCATCGCTCTTCGATCTCTCTAAAGTCGTCGAAGCGGCCAGCGATCATGGAGCCGATGCCGCCTCCACCACCTCAGTCAACCCATCATCGCCGGTAATTAATTAAGTAAATATTCCATGTTTAATCCTAGATTCGGATGGCCAATTTATGTTAATAATAATAACAACAAATATGATGTCTCTATGTGTAATGGTAGATACTCTCATGCTATATTTTTTTTACTACGTTTTAGACAATGTAACGGTTCCAAAACATATCTTTAGATATGATCTTCTATACCAAAATATATAAAAATGGCAAATATTTAAAGTATTTTTAGACTAATCTAGCTACTCAATCTATATATTGTGTTTTTAAATATTTTATAAGTTACTCCCTCCCTCCGTTTCAGGTTATAAGACATTTTAACTTTGATCAAAGTCAAACTGCTTTAAGTTTGATTAAGTTTATAGAAAAAAATAACAATATTTTCAACTAAAGACAAATTTATTATGAAAATATATTCAATTATTGATTTGATGAAACTAATTTAGTATGATAAATGTTACTACTTTTTTCCTATAAACTTAGTTAAACTTGAAATAGATTGAATTTGACCAAAATCAAAACGTCTTATAACTTGAAACAGAGGGAGTAATTGATAGTAGAAGTTTTAATTATTTGAATCTAACCTTATCTTAAAACGTCAATGTCACAAATTATATATAGAAATGGTGGTTATACCTGTCAAGATTAATTTTGCTTTCGGTAGCTAAAGGTAGAACGTCAGTTGTGTTTTAAGATCTATACTTCAACCTTAGTTTGAAGGAAACTGAATTGGCAAAAAGGATTGATGGCCTGAGTTATATAGTCAAATTGATAGGGCAGGGGAAGCATCGATCGGTGATGTGATAGTGGAGGTTCATTGCTCCATCCGCCAGAATTTAGATTCTGGTACGGCTACCAGTAGAAATTTAATGAGATTAAGGATGCCCTGTTGTTTTGTTTTTTTTAGGCTTTGAGCATTAGAGAACATATTCGTTCGTGTGAGTGTGATGTTATATGTGTATGGTGTGTATGGTGTGCCTATGCACCATATAATTAATAAAGAAAAAGAAATTACCATAGCAGATAGACTAAAGCACTTGCCAAAGGGCCATCGTTTCCTCTATTCAGCATCAGCATCAGTTGCTGTTAAAGTTTAAACATTAAAACTTAATTTTGAAGTTTTTTTTATCAAAAATCATTTTTCGGCATTAGCATTTAAGTTGCTAAAAACTTATATACAAAAGTTTTACCTACAAATTACTATTATTTTGCTAATACACTGTATGGCGTATTATCTGTATTTGGTCAGATGATGAGGCCAAAATCATCCAATATCAAACAAAAAGCAATGCAATTTTACACAAGAGCGCATGACATGTCGATCCGACCTACTCTTGTCTTAATATGTAGCAAATTAAAATAAATCGACATATCTTATATTGACCTACTATCTTATTCTGTCAAAAAAAGCAACATAGAGTATGTAGCAACTAACAATGAATCGATATACCTTATATTCAGATTTCGGTAGTCTGTTCTGTTCTTCCAACTGTCTTCTCTCATTCTCCGCGCGGACGCTTTTCAAACTGCTAAACGGTATGTTATTTTTTAAAAGTTTCTATTAAAAGTTACTTTAAAAAATCATATTAATATATTTTTTTAAAAAAATAGCTAGTACTTAATTAATCAAGTGCTAGTGGATGGGTTCCGACCTCCGAACACAGCCGTAATCGTAGACGGGACCAAAAAACCAAACCTGAATCCGGCTGATCCCTAAAACCAAAAATTCCCCCAACAATTTTACTCGCGCGGGGCTCATCGTCGCCATGGACGGCGATGCGGGCGGCCGGGGAGACGTGACCTTCGCCGGTCCCGGCGGCGGCCGTTCCCCTCGCCCCCGTCGACCTGTCCGTCGGGGAACCAGATACCCTGTTTCTTCTTCTTCTTCTTCTTCTTCTTCTTCTTCTTCTTCTTCTTCTTCTTCTTCTTCTTCTTCTTCTTCTTCCCTGGAAGGAGGAGAAGGGTTGGGAGAAGAAGGGCGCAGCGAGGAAGATCGACCTCGTCGGAGGATCATCCGCCTCGTCCGTCCAGGTCTAGCAGCTTGGTGAGCTTAGCTCCTCCCTCCCTCCCTTTCCCCTTTCCAGAGCCACCCCCCACACAAACACAGTACAAAAAGAGCCTAATTCTGGGTAAAAATGTTGAGGATTTACCTACAGGTTGTTTCCGTAGAAATAGCCTAATCGACTCGCCATATGCTCCCTCCTGCTATGCCCTCCCGGCTCCAGCAGCCGTCTTATATATCGATCTTCACCTAATTGCGTTGCAATGTTCAACAAATTTCACATGCATGTTTCTATGCAATTTTTTTTTCTATGCAAAATTTCTTTTTATACTAAAGTCTACTAGGACTCCATGCTTATGTTAAAGCATAGTGGGAGTGTGGCTGCATCATGCTTCTACTCAGAGGATGGGAATTAGATAGTCATCACCAGTCTCCCTCCTTTTGTCCACTGTCTGTCAAACACTCATAGGCAGAATACTGTTTCTAAGTAGTAATGTGCCACCGGAGGGGAAGGTTTTTTAGTTTTCAAAGACAATTTACATCCTCCACAAATATTTCTGAGTTGAACACATCAAATCTTTTGTGGCTAGTGGTGGTTTTTGGGTTCATTACTGTTGTCGAAACGACAACCGCATACGTCGAAAGACGTGGTCACTTAACAGTGGTTGGAAAGAAACGAAATGCATTGGTTTTTTGAAATTTCTCCTTCTTCGATCCCCCATTACATGGCCCTAGGGGACTATTTATAGCCCCATTACAGATTCTTACTACTAGGGTTTAGGTTATACAGGGGAATTTACATGGTTGCCCTTATGAAAGGGACATTTACAGGGATACACAATGTCAAGGGGGCTTGTGGGCCCTTGATGGGCCGTCGGGCGATCGCCGGCCCTATAGCCCCTAGGCTTTATGGGCCGGAAAGGCTTCTTCGGCCCTTGCGGGGGCGAACTAGACATGGCGAAGTCGTCCTTCTTCGGCAGGTATACTTCGTCTTGCACCCTTCGCCTGAGGCGCCTCCGGCTTACTCACGCGACCCTTCGCCTCACACCATTCTTGGTTCGCAACCTTCGCCACAGGTTTCGGCAGATTTGATCGAAGGGCCTCATGCCATCCGCCAACAATTACTGTTTGGAGGTGTTTGAGAGCCAACAAGCTTTTTACAGTCCCCTCCTTGTAAGCAAACCAAGAACCATCTCTAGCCACAGAAAAATTGTAAAACATGACATATATGTATGGTCATTTAAAATTCACCTGAAACTGTAACCTTTGCAGGATCCCCGGATGTGCATCAGCTGATCGTAGGCCTCGTGTTCGGCAAAGTGTACTTTATTCAGACCGCCCCAAACGGTCCCAAGGAATACGAGGACAAGTACAATCAAAAACCAAATCACTGTATGTTTTCAATTAAAAAAAACATCGCTTTTCCTTTTAGTCATTGTTTGAAAATACCTCCATTATGTCCACTCGACATAATTTGTTCAGGGATGAGAAGAATGTAAGCGAGGTGAGTAGTGAGCTTGGCACTACAACTGCAGACATTCCAAAATTCAAGGCACTGATGATAAATGACTCACTCTCTAGGCTTGACTCAACTGAGAGGTATGATCATTTCTCTTTTGCTGATTGACTCTTGGCATTTATTCAACTGATGGGTCATGCCTTTTCTTATTTAAATGCTGGTGTCTTTATTAGAATTCCTAGGTCATCCTTGGATGTGTTCTGCAGAATTCTCAATGTGCACCAAAGGGTTAGAAATCTGAGTTATGTTAGGATAAATCACGGTACATTTTTTTTTTTTTTTTGCAATTCCTCAATCCTTATGAGTATCTTGGTCTAGCTTAATCTAATGAATGCAACCAGACTTGTAAGCAACTAGTCCACTACCAAGCAAAATTGCTAGAGGAGTCAAGTTAAGGGTCACATGGTGGAGAGACAGTATACGGATGGAAAAGATATTTAATTCGTCACTAACTTTTTTAGCAGGGCTCATGAGCCATGACTAACTTCATAAAAGTAGTTGATGGTGATTTCTATCAAATAAACTACTACATAACTAATGATTGAATTAACTAACAGCTGATTGAGTGGTTTTATGGTATGATGTAGGTCCAATGAGTCTACTTATGATGCTGGCACTCCTGGCAGCAACCAAGTGACCTCAAAATTTGTTAAGGACAAGCCCAAAGATGATTCAGATGATGTGTAAGTATGCTTTTACCATTATTTGATTCAAATTATAAGGCCAGATCTCTGTTGCCTGCATCTTAGGTGTGCGTAGAGCTAGTGAGGGTGCTTTCAGATTCGCTGTCCAATTTTCTTCAAGGGGGCAAATGTATGGGGATGCGCTGTTGTTCTCAGTCACTTGTAGCAGATTAAGTCGTTTGAATGCCTCATTTCTAGTCCTAATTTTCTTTCTTATACTTGAAAGGTGATTACAGTTTGTTTCTCTGTCCAATCAAATGAAGGCTCTGAAATTCTATTAAAAAAAAGACTTGCTGCTGCATAAAGTCCAAATGGCATTGATAGTAAACACTGATGATCACTCCTGGCTGTTGCTGTTCACTGACAGTATCTGTAGATTCTTTTTGCACTAGAGAAATGAATTCACTTTGCCTTCATAACCTTTTGATGTATAATTTATTGCTTTCTTTTAACCATATGAGCACACTTTTATTCAGGGAGGAGTGTCTGCGCCAACTACAGGAATACTACTCTAAAGGGCATGTCCATACCAGCATCGAGGATGCTTGGAATGAAGTTGTAGCTTACGAGCATGTTGCTTTAACCGCCCTAGCTCTTGAGTGGGGTATGGAACCACCACCGGATCCCTTCCAGAAGCCGAAGTCTTCACTAGTTGATCAGGAAGCCCAGACACTTCGGGCACCACAGCAGACTTCTGATGCTGCTCAGCATAACATAGTGTCATGCAAGGAGGAACCGTCTCAGCAAATTTTGCCCATTCATCAACCAAGGTAAAGTTCCAATTATTTTTCCTTGATTGGCTTGCTATTGTTAGCATTGTTTATACTCATTGAAGATTTTTCAATTCTTGTTAAATATTCAATACTTTGATAAGAACCACCTTTGAAGTAGATTTTTGAATTTTTCCTTGGAGTAGATTTGAAGTTAACAGATAACCTGATAAGAACCACCTTTCAATGATGGTACACAGCTCATCTTTAGTTCCTTAACCAATCTCTTAAATGCTCTCTCTCTCTCTCTCTCTCTCTCTCTCTCTCTCTCATAAGTTGGAACTTGGAACTGCACTTGGTGTTCTCTTTCTGATTTTCTTATCTGAGGTACTCCTTTAGTGGTTAAGTTACCTTTTTGTAAGTTAACTATCAAACAGTCAAATCCAGTGTTATATACTTAACTGGTCGAAGTAGAGAGTACTCCCATTAGGACCATGTTATTATACAGTTGGAATACCAGCCATTTCACAAGTATATTAATGAAACAAGGTATTGCCACTGCAAACATGATTGTTGAACTTTAGTGGGTAGGTATGTCTGACGAATTAATTATTATCCTGGTGTAAATTGGTTAGTATCCTGGTGTAAATTGGTAATCTTCATATCATGTCATGAGTTTACACAGACCAGACATACCTAGCTAGGAATAAAATCTGTTCAATTTATTTTTAATTCTTATTGAGCAGTATTTTGGTATGCTATCAAAACTTTGTTTCCAATTCTTCATAGACACCTGATCCTGAGCTGCTGGTTTCATTCACTACTAGTAGTTATATTATTGGTAGCATATAAAGAAGCCTGTATTTACAGTACGTAGATACCAAAAGGACACCCTTCTACAAGGTTAATAATAAGAAGCCTCTTTACTTTTAGCATAATCTGTGGAAGAGAGAAAAGGCAGTATTGAACCAGTAACCAATTCAAAGACAACGAAAATTCTAAAAAAGATATGTTTCTCTAATTGATATCAGTTCAACTCTAGGCCAAACTCTCTTTCAGTTCCAGCCTTCCAGGCCATGCATCACTACCAGTTTCTCTTTTATGGTGTTTATTCGTTATAGCATACTAGGTACATTCGAGTTGATCTAGTCCATTACAATATGCAATTGGTCCATTACAATATGCAGTTGGCCTGATCTGATGTGAATTGCAATGAATTATACAGAACACTTATGAAAATGATGAGTACAATGGCATTAAAGGGAAATCTCATCGTGGGTCCTCTTTCCAAAGGGGAAAGTCTCTAATAGTAAATTAAAGCAGTATATGTGGTCAATGATGATTAATTAATGAGCAGCATTTGCACATGCTGAACATGCATGCCAATATACTGAAATGAGCACATGGCCACATGCACATACCCTTTCTGCAAACTATCTCTAAAGCGATATCATGTTCTGGTATAATTTGTAGATACTAAAAGAAGATCTTAAATAGGTTGCTTGAATCTAGTTTCAAGAGTAATGCTACTGAACTCTATAGAAATGTCTTAATATTGATAAACATGACCTAATCTGCAACTGAATTAATTTGTAAATACAGGACCGAGGTTTCTATAGAAGAAATTGTTGAGAGAGGGAAAAAATGGATGGGCGAGGAGGTGATGGTGGCTTTCAAGAAATATATTGAAGGAAAAGCTGATCTTGCGGTTTGTATAACTCTATTGCTCATTATTATTCAAATTTCAAGTATGATTTTACTTTTGTTTTTCTTGAACACAACTATGGTTTTACTTACTGAGTGTTCTCTTTTAGGGACATCAATATCACCTTGAACTTTGCCACCAGTGTTTCCATGTGGAAAGCTATTTCCAAAATTTCCACCATTATAATTTTAATGTCAAGATAAAAAAGCATGATTCAGATGAGTGGTCTGAGTCAATGTATTTTGCTGAAGTAAAGATGATATTCAGGAGAAAATATTACTTCTGCTGTCCCTTGGAACCACGTGAGAATGGTATTGTTTCTTGTCAAAAGGAATTAAATATTAGAACATGTAACAATATACGAAGTTCTCTCATGCAATTTGTCTGGGTTATGTTTTTTTTTTTTTTCTATCAGGTCACTGTTATGCATGCAGAAACCAAGGAATGGATGACCTGAGGCTGAGGCATCCAGCTACAGGTGGATTTGAGATGGGCTCACCTGACACTGTATTTCCTTACATGTATACCAGTGACTGAGCTCGTGTTACCCAAAAAAGATGTGTATATGGATGATGGTTTGGAGTAATCACTTAGATTATCATGATATGTTGGATGCTGACATAGTTTGTTTTCAGCAGCACTATTTCGCTCACAACACTTGTTGTAGTACTGAAGTCTAAAATATTGTGCAACTCGTTTGTCTGACAGTATTGTGATGAAATTGGTATGCATGGTTGAACATCCAATCTTCTCCTTCAGGTGCGAACGCTTGCCATGGGTGCTTGGTACTGCACGTGCACACGTGGATTCTTTTAGAAATAATACTAATAACTTTTAATGAAAAATTATGAAAATATAGCATTGTTAGCTGAAATCTTAAATTTAGCATTCTATCGAACAATTAAAATTCTAACGGGTGTTGATCGATTTTATTTCAGTGCTTTATGATGCATGTACGGAACAGAGTAAATATCTCATCTCATGTGACAGATTCATAGCTAATCATATGGAGGCCGTTCGTTATGTGCTCCCTCCGTCTCAAAATAACTCAAGATGGTCACATCCCCATCCTAGATTGAGTTATTTTGGGATGGAGTACTTATGTACCCAGTCGAACATACTCTACTAGCGAAGGTTCGATCGCCGCGCTTCTTTTACCCTCAAAATTGGTTTTGGGAATGAAATAGGATTGGTTTTGGGAATGAAATAGGAGTATTGTTGGTGATGCTATGATAGCTCGCCTCACTGCATTTCTCATGCGTGCTCTGCTTGCAACCGGCGACCATATACGCCAAACATCAATACTTACTAGTAGTGGCTACACACGCATCAACCATGCATGCATGAGTTTGAAAGTTAACAAGTTAGCATTCACAAATTTGCGAGTTACATAAATATAGATAGAAACAAGATCTACTAACTCTTGCATCGACTACCAATCACAACTACAGAGTTCAGCATTCACAAACGAGATCAATGATAATGCATATGTAGTTTTCAGCCCATGCTCATGCTGACACGAGTTGTAGCATGCAAAGACGCGTTGATTAATTGGTTCAGTCTAGGGATCGAGCCGATTAATCGAGTCTAAAACGCATTACACACTGGAGTAATAATCGGCGTCAGCTCCATCGATGATCAGAGCCATGCTTCATCCTCAGAGCCACTCGAGTATGTGTAGGGGAACACTTGAGTTGGAAAGCCTCGATCAAACACGCCAACTATTGGATGCTTCAAATTCTCCATCCCTTGGTTCTTACATGCATAGCAATTACCTACAAAAGAGAAAACATATTAAAACCAATAATTTTGTAGTGGATATTTAAGTCGTATCACAGGTATTCTCATACCATCTTCATTGGGCTCTAAAGGAGAGCAGAAGTAAATTTTATGGCCCAATAATTCCTTCACTTCGGCAAAATATAACACCGATGTCCAATCAGTTGAACAGGGCGCCTTCATCTTGACAGTGAAGTTGAAGTGATGAAAAATCTTGTAATAATGTTCCACGTTAAAGCACTGATGTAGCAGCTCATCAAATTGGTAATCATATTCCTAGAAACAACGTTAGCTGATGTGGTTATTACAAGCTTCATAGAATGTACAAACAATTACTAGAAATCAGAGTAGTCAAACCTTAAGAGAGAGAGAAATAGAGTTCGAACCTTAAGATCATCTCTTCTTGTAATATACTTTTCAAATGCTACCATCGCCTCCTCACTCATCCACTTTTTCCCGTTCTGAGTGATTCCTTCTAAAGAAGAGTCATCACATTGTCCTTGTGTCACAGCTGATTTGTCATGTTCCGGTTCTAGTGTTGATTGATCTTCAGATTTTTCTAGCAAAAACTGCTCAGAACTTGATTCATCATCACTAAATTCAACCTTAGGCAAAACTACACGCTGACCGGTGCGAAGATATTCAAAAGCTGCTTCCATACTATCAAAGGTATGCTCCTTTAAGTATTCCTCATATTCGCGTATCTCCTCTGACCTAAGTAATCAAAATTGTAACCATATCGTTAGTGAAACAAGCTAGTGTAAACCTTTGTGCTGCGAGAGGACTTCATCTATTCTTTGTCATATTTTGGTCATGTCAATTGTGATTTAGCGACAAACTATTATTTCCTCAATTACTGTAATGCAAACTACAATATAATTGAATTGCAAGACTAATAAAAATCTTAGTTAAGAAAAATAAAAAGACTGACTATCAAATATTAAAAATGGTCATATACATCAAATAAAAATTGGTTGCAAAACACTTACAGCGAAGGCGAAACAGCTTCCTCAAGTGCTGCTGGCTGTGCAAATGTAGAATCAAGTCCATCACTGCCCGTGTTGCCAGCATGTACCACGACACTAGGCCATATCAATAATACCCATGCAGCTAGTCAATACAATTTGAAGTAAAAGAACTAGAGGCATGGAAACTATCATGGAAACAACTAAACTAATGATGAAACATTATACCACATAAATAATGGTCCTACTCATCATTTGAAAGAAAAAAAATAAGATAATGATTGTACCAATCAGTTGAACCAGATGCATGTTGTGAGTCATCCAGTGACAGTGCCTCAACTTTTGACAGATCTTTACTTGTAGGGCCAAGTTCACTGCTACTCACATCATCGTCACGCTCCTTAACCCTGGTCAAGACATATACGACAGCAAGCATGGCCATTAGTCAGTGACAACTATAGTGGAGATACTTTAACAGAGAAATGCTGCACATAAGATGGTCACTGTCGCTATAAATTTAACCATTCATACATCTTATAATTTACCCCCCCCCCTAGAAACATGTTGAATATTGCACTTTCGATTGCAAAGCCCCAAGTAATGGGCAGAATATCACAGGGCCAATTAGGTTGAGTATCAGACAAGACCGCTGCTGGTCGATCAAGAGCCAAAAAAATTGGTCCATTTTAGATAAAATAGCATGTAAATCGCCCTTCCACAGAAAAACTCCTCTAAATTTTACCCAGAATTAGGGAAAGGAGAAAGGGAATAGGGAGGAGCTTAGCTCACCAGGTTTGGTCATGGATGCTATAATAATCCAGGACAGGAGGAGAAGAAGAAGAAGAAGAAGAAGAAGAAGAAACAGGGTGTCGGGTTCCCCTACGGCCAGGTCGACGGCGAGTGGAACGGTCTCCCCGTCCCCGTCCCCGGCCAGCTCGGCCGCCGCCGGCTTCGCCGTCCATGGCGACAGCGAGAGTTGGGGAATTTTGGTTTTAGGGTTCTTTCACTCCTCAGCTGCCTACCTCTTCTCCTACCTGATGGACTGATGATTGAGGTTTGGTCCCTCAAAAAAAAAAAAAAGAAAAAAGAGGGGAGAGACTTCTGTAATACTCCCTCTGTCTTTTTTTTACTAACGTGACCATTCGTTTTATTTATATTTTTTTTATAAATATAAAAATATTTATGTCGTGCTTAAAGAATATTTGATGATAAATCCAATCACAAATAAAATAAATGATACATTACATAATTTTTTTAATAAAGTGAATGGTCAAACGTCGACTAAAACGTCAATGGCATTATATATTATTATAACATCAAACAAAAGCGTCTCGTTGGTTGGGCACACTTCAAATTCGAACATAGTAACACAAAAATAGTTTATTATTTAATATTTATATTATATAATTGTATTTTTCATGGTTTAAATACTATTGTAATATGGTAAAAATAGACTACGATAAAATAACCCAAAAAATCAATTCTAAATTAATTTTCAAAATGACATACATTGTGAATGCTTACTTTAATTGGGATTATTTCATTTCTTTTTAAATATGGCATGTAGCTTGGTTGAATACACGTGCCGAGCAACATAAGACAATTCCTGAATTAAAAACATTGACGCTTGTATCAACTGTTAGCGCCCGTATAGAGCTTACGTTGTGGAATAAAAATAAGGGTAATTTTCATCAAACTCCGTAAAGGTGCAGGTTATAAAAAATCACAGAGATTTTAATAACCGTAGATATTACAGTTCTAAAGTTTTACAAAACTACACCATTAATTATTTTGATATATTCACATATAGGGGTGAAAACGGTAACGGTAATTACCGGCCGACCGGCGTTAGTTTTCAACTTTCTACTGGCTGAGCCATATGGAAATGGTAATCGACCGAAACAAAAATGGAAATGGTAAAAAATATGGAAATGAAAACGGAAATGGTTTTGCTGTTATACCGATCGTTTCCGTATTTACCGTATTCTCGCGGAAATTACCGTTTCTTATAATATGGTAATTACCGTATTCTAAATATGTCGATATTATAGGACATGTCTATACTTGACCCACAGCTTATAGATTGAATGACTCTTCAATAAAATCTCTAACTTTTGTACATGGCTAAAATGAAGTTAATTTATAATTTATATAGTATAAGCTTGAATTTATGTATATATATATAACATACTTATGTAAAGTTAAATATATGTTTTTATAGTTTCCGTATTTGTTACCGGTTTTCGATCTGTACCGACATGTTTCCATCCGTATTGTTCTGTTTCTGGTCTTCCGATATTTCCGATATCGTTTTCGTTTCCGACTTTACCGTTTCCGATTTCGTTTCCGAAAAAAATATGGTTACGGAAATTGTTGAGGCTGTTTTCCGATCGTTTCCGACCGTTTTCATCCCTATTCACATATCAAAAATTTAAGAAACCATTTTATACGGGGAATAAAAACCCATAAATTTAATATATAATTGTATAACTTAAAAGTCAAAATAATTAATAGTGAGAAATTTAAGACCATAATATATAGGGTTACGTGTCGCGTGCAAAAAATAATCACTGTAGTTTGGTGTAAATTGTACTCCCTCCGTTTCAAGTTATAAGATATTTTGGCTTTGGTCAGACTTTGACCAAAGCCAAAATATTTTATAACCTGAAACGGAGGGAGTATCATAGTAGGTGGCTTTATGAAATTAATTAATTAATTTACTCTAATCATGTAATTTGAGTCGTAAAATTAAAAATTCGCTTATGATTAGTGTACGTAGTATGTACCTTGCGCCGAGTGCACGAGATGATGAGGAGCCGTTAACTTGTGGCAGCTGCTGGTGGTCACGAGTTGCAGCAGCAGGAGGGCTAACGTGGTCGCCGCCGCCGCCCGGCGGCTCGCCGCCGGCGTGCTCCATGGCAATAACCGGGCGCCGCGCCGGTCGATCGGAATCAGCTATGTTCTTATATTATTATTATTATTATCTAAATATAAATAAAACGAGACGGCCGGTATAAATATATCCGAGCAACAAGGTCGCCGGATTTGATTTCAAGCAGTAGGTTTGATCTGATCTTTCATGGGGGAAAAAGAGGTTACTATTTCTATTCAGAATCGGATTTGATTTAATTCCAAGATAAACAAAGCCAGCCAGCCAGCCTGTACGTATCAACATATGAATCCCACAGATCGTTCCTGTACTCTCAACTCTGAATAATCAGACGAACACCAAACTTGGAACAATTAAACTCCACGATCGATTTCCAGCAAGAAATATGTTATTAGTAGTTCCTAGTTCAAGATTCTCACACTCGATTTCCACCGTATTCATGCATGATGCATCAGCAACTCTGATGGTCTCAAAAAAGCAAAATCAAGCTCTCTGATGGATATGGCAAGCCGAGTCGGCTCAGCTGTAGGGATGCAAGTGGGTAGTCCCGCTACCTGCATAAAAACCCGCTTGCTAGTTTTAGTTTATTTCTCATATGTTAGTACAAAATTTAGAAGAAAAAATAAACTAAAAGTGGGATAAGCGAGAAAAAAAAAGCCCACTTACCCGCCCCGCTTGCATCGCTAGGCTCGGGAGCAGGTCGTCAGGAGGATGGCTTACATGTGCAGCGGCAGCAGTAGACGAGATGAAGGAGGCTCGGCTGGACTGATGTCGTGACAAGGTCAGATTAGGAAGGAATCCGACTGGTTTTCTGTGGCATGTGTGGCTGCAGGTTTTAGGAGATTTGGTAACTGAGGTTAGAGTCCTAGTATAAATAGGAGTTCTACTTCTACTCTATGTAGGAGATTTTCGGTATAAATAGAGGGAGAGGGTATGGCCTCCCGGTATCGGTTGTAAGTGAGGCAAATTTGAGAGATTAGATAGGGTTTCGTAAGAAACTTGTAAGGGGTGCTGTGGCTGCACCTTGTGAACAATACTTGAATAATAAAGATCATATTCAATCATCAAGGTATCGACGATCTATTTCGGTTTTGTAAGTTTTACGTTTATGTTTGGTTTTGGCATTAACTTGTGATTGTTCGTTTTGCTACGATTTTGTTCAAGTTAATCCATCCAAAACCTTCTAATACTTCATAGATCAGATCTGTAAAATTTTGTTGATTGGTTCTTGTTAGATTTGAATTTGCTTAAGTTTTAGGTTTAGTTTAAATTTGTTGAAATTCTGAGACAGCTGACTTTCGAGGGTGTTTTCTCTTAAACCGTTTATTAGTTTGCAAATCCCTCCGGTGGAGTTATTCTTTGGTTTGTCTAGTTTATTCTGTCAAGTTTGTAACTCGATCCAATGGTTGGTTTAAGAGAAATCATGTTTTTACCAAAGCTCTGTCAGGCTGTTTTTAGGGCTGACGGTCAGACCGTCGAGTGACCAGCGGTCAGACTGGCTAGGCTTCGGTCAGACCGACCCTAGTAGGTTGGATAGACCGCCCGACGTGTTTTCCATTGGTTTTTAAGGTTGGGGTGTGTTTTGATTTATAAAGATTCGATTATTTAACTTCCGCTGACGTAATATACCATTCACCCCCCCTCTCTGGTAGGCTTGATTACTTGTATTCGATCCTACACAATTAAACCCCATGATTCTTCCCATAGCTGGGAGATCAAACTAAACATGTAAAAGAATCAAATCACAGGCCGACTTCGTGCTCACTACCCAGTCAAAAAATAATTAAAGAAAAAACAACCAGCAAAGAATTTCTCTCACTTCTCCACCGTATTCATACATGATGCGTCAACAGCTCTGCTGGCCTAACCTCAATCCTCTCAAAAAAGCAAAATCAATCTCACCTCACATGTATATATATGGTACTGTACATATTACATGGAACATTGTCCGAGCTTAATTTGCATCTACTGCATGCATCACACACACACAGACAGACAGACAGACAGACAGACAGATGACCATTTCCAACCACAATCTGCAGCCTGCAAAGGTGATTAGCATTTGAGAACTTAATCTGGCAAAATGATCTGGTAGAGTCCACGGAAGGAAAGCTTGTCAACTCTTCCCAACCCATCAATCCCAAACCGCTTCCCTTCACTATTCTGGATCATAACATGCTCACGGTCATTTGCAGCAGAGGCCATTGGCTCTCGATGTCGTCCATCACCAATAACCATAACGGCATGGGAAACCGGCAGATTGGACTTGGCATGGATGTATGGCACTCTCTTATCATAGCTGTAGATCTCTCCCGGCTTCAAGTAGAAGTAGTTTCGCGACACACGGAAATGTCCTACCATTATATTTCCAGCCTCTAGGAGAGGCATCTTACCTTTTGTGGTTCATTGATGCCAACCTTCTCATATGATGCGAGTTTGAAGAGTCGGTCCTGCAAAAGCTTGCTCTAGTTAAGGATAAAGTGCAGGTATTACAATCATACATAATAGGAATTCAAGATTAGGAACATAACACAAATTAATATAACCCACTAGTATTACTCCCATAATGCATAATGCCATGTGTCCAGCATGACAGCAAACAGATACTCCTACATATATAGAGAGAGAGAGAGACAGAGAGAGGCCAGTCTCCTTTAAATTTGCAGTACTGCAAAACAAAACACTAGTGTGCAAGCTGCAGAGGTTGCAAGCTTAACATCTCCTGTTTGCAACAACTGTCTATGATGTCTATCCACTCTTTCTTCACTAACCCATCTTCCTAGCATTCCCTTCTTGACAACTGTTTTTGTAACTTTGATGGTTAATACTATATATGGTCTGGTAAGAGAGTGTGTGCTCAGAGTCTAAACACAGTTGCTGAGTTAGTACTAGAATATTGGAGTTGATCTGGTTCTGTAATATATCCTTAAGGTTAGCTAGTTTATCCTTACTATTCAGTTATAGAATTGATACTTGTACTTGTGGATTCAAAAAGGATATCACTTGCTACACAAACCCACCTCTTGACCATGTGCCCCTGCTGAAACTGAAGATCAGCAAATGCTAATGATCTGACGACCGTTAAGCCCTGTAAGGTCCAGGACAAGAGGTAATCCTAAGTTCCTAACACTTGATTGTACATATTCCTTCATCACAAACATTATAACATCACTGTGATCTCAGAGGTAATGCACAAATCAGCTCTACATAATTTCAGTTGTCCTACCATAAGAGAGAGCATCTTAATGGGTAGACCTGTTAAACACAGGTTATGTGAGAAACCATCCTATGAACCTGAACTTTCAGAGCAAGCCTTGAATTTGCTTAATCACCACAGCTCAGCTGAGTAAAACAAGTAAAATATTCTAGAAAGTGTTCTTGCAAGGATCCCATTTCCCCTGATATTCTAAATTTACCAACACAAAACTAGCATTGTTGTAGAGCAAGAGTAAAGTGAAAATCAGAACTCACATGCCAAGGTCTGGGTAAACTGGCATTGTTGTTATGAGTGTGCAATGAAGTATCGACTCATCTTTGATCAACGGAATCACACAATGGAGCATTTCATATAAAGCAAATTATGTTTTTAGAAAATATATAAAGCAAATTGATAAGTATTGGCTTATCAAACATTTTGACTGAGCCATACAGGCTAGCTTATGAAACTGTCCATGGCAATGGCATACTAAAAGAGTAATAAAAGATCTGAAAGAGAATCTCACCTCAGGGTCAACTTTGTCACGGCCTATGACACCATCATCTTTTAGAATTTTCAGGGCAGTTTCCACTCGATGCGTGCCCCTTTTCTTGCACTCCTCAGATGCAAACTCTTCAGCAACTGTATTCTCGTACCGAGTCTTTAGGTCATTCAGTGACAAACTCCATGTGAAATCCTGTGGAGGATTTAAGCATGAAAACTGAAATTTGTTTAATGATTCGACTGTCCCTAAACATGCCTGAAAAGAACAAGTATCTGCATGCAAAAAGTAGTTGAAAAGTTATTCACTTATTCAGCTGAAAATAATTACAAGAGAGTAAAAATATAAAAAGGTTATCTAATATATCATAACCATCGCAGTCGCAAAGATAAGTATATCGTACCAGGAGCACCCTTTTGATCTCGAAGGGGAGCCAGGATGTATTTTGTATTCTTGGGTCTTCCTGCCCATGTAAATTCTTCCCCTAGCTGTGAAAGTTCGATATTTCTTGTTCATATATACTAAGAACACATTATCTAAAAAATATATATTAAGAACAAATGAGGAGCATAAGAATTATTGGAGCTATATTTATATACTTGTCTCTCCAAGTGGAACAACATTGTGGTGGTTTTGAAACATTTGAAGTCATTCTATATGCAATATAATTAAATTGTTTTAACTAATCAGAAGCTTGTGTTGTGGACTCGTTTGTGGGCCACCAGTGCCAGTGAGGGCCCACATCAACTGAATGCTAATGTGGAGAAAGCCATGGCAATGCAGGATTCTTGTCATCAGTTGTAAAGGAACTCTAAGCAAGATAACTCAATTTATTAAGATGTTTTCCTTGGTGTGCATGACATTTTCCTTAGCTACCTTCTTTGGAAGTGCAGAGGCAGTGGGTATATCTTTGTCCCGGTCATTCAACTGACTCATAACCTTAGACAACACATTGCTGTTCAATGTCGCAACACAGTGTAGATTTTTTGCATATCCAATTAACTTCTTCCATAAATCTTCACTCGCAATCAGATTTTTACCTTCTCCAATAATCCACAGGCAGTATCTAGAGAAAAAAAAGACAGTCAATGAACATTTCTAGTTAGTCAGAAGAGAAAATTGACAGGCATAACAGTAAAACATACCTTGATCTTGAAAAAGCTACATTCATTTTGCTGCCCTCGAGAAGCTCTGCTTTTTCATCGGAAACTGATGACAGGATTACCACATCATACCATTTCTCATGCAAATTACCGAGAGAGTTAACTTCTATATTAATTCTGTCGTGGTTTTCATATTTGATGCCTAAAAGATTTCTCAGCGCATCCATTCGGTTGTTGTATAGACAAATTATTCCAACATTGATCTTTCCTATGGCATTTGTCCGACCTGCAATGAAAAAAGGAGGTGAATGAATCATATATGAAACACATATAGTTCCCCGAGCATAACATAATCTTGGTGAAAACGCAATGGTAAAATGTATTCCTTTCCTTTCTTTTGACAAAAAAAAAGGCAGCATATACGATTTTTCAAAAAAAGATGGTACTTGTAGAGAAGAAAAGAATGTATACCTTTGCAAAGAAACTGAAGCAAGAACATGATTACAGAAGACTCCACAAAGCCTTTTCCTTTGCCTGTCAACTCATCCACACCACTTATGTCAAAGAACCCATAAGCAGGGACTGGAAATTCTTTTAGGAGCTTATTGTAGTCATCAGACTTGACTGTTGAGTCATCCTTCAATCTACCCTCATAGAAATTTTCACTCACGAATTGACTAATCGAAGGATCCATCATATACTGTTTAGTGAGTCTCTTATTTTCAGAAGAAGAGTGCATCAATCGTTGAAAAAGGCTTGAAGCGTATCCAGCTTCTTTACAAACCTACAACAATTTACCAAGCAAAAAGTCATTTGGGTGTGTAAACATGGTATTGACTCAACTAAATCTGAGCATCACAGTCGTGCATCACAAAAAGTAAATCTAGATTTGCCATGAAAAATAAAAAACAAATTGCAGAAACACAATTCTACTAATACGATTTCAGTTAACAGAAACACATGATTCTACCCTTAAGAAAGGAATGTATCAAATACCTCACTTTTCACCATGGGCTGCAAATGGAGATGATCCCCAAACATCACAATATGTCTTGGTGAAAATGACAGTGGAATAAGCATGTCGATCTCTTTTATTTGTGCAGCATCATCAACCAATAAAATATCGATGGTATCCAACTTTAACTCACGTAGCTGAGAGGAACAGACTGGAGTACAAATGATAATGCGGCTATGTCTAATGCAGAATTCCTCAAGATCCTTTCTATCATCCAGTTGTGGCAATTCAATTGAGTTCATAACAACCTCTATCAACCCAAGACAAGTCATCCGGATTTCATTCAACTCTGCAACATTGCATCCTACCTCCTCCCAGGAAAAATCAATACCAGATGCAAGCCCAAATTCCTTTTCAACACCAGACTGTGTTATATCACTATTCTTAATGCGATCCTCCAAATGTGATAGGCCGCTCAACAATTTGTTTAAGATCTCAATGTTATAGTTCGACAATAATATATCTGACAGGCTGTCAATCAAAATCCGTGAACATTTTTCTACATCTACAGCAAGTGCACAAACTTTCTCTTTAAAAGAACTGAAGGAGAAAACAGCTAGCTTGCTTTTGCTACAGATAGTACATCCATCGTGATCGCATTTTTCCTTGCAGTATGGTTTTAATCCCAAAACAAAACCTAATTCTTTCACAAAACTTCTCCATAAAAATATGCAGCAATAGAGCGCCTGCGCTCTATTTTCCAAATTCATTTCATGTAATTTGTTGCAATTCTTTATGCTTTCAGAGTTACTCAGCCTATTGAGAACAACAATGCCTCTAAAGTCGAATGATGGATCAACTTTCTGTAAACTCTGAAGAAATATATGAATATCTCTTTTCTTTGGAACACACACTAATATTCTTAATCTCAAATTCAGCATACAAATAGCTAAACCGGCAGCTAATCGGGTCTTTCCTGTACCTGGAGGCCCCCATACAAGATCAACTGAATGGTTGTGGTGACAACCTACTTTCGACATAATGCATGTCATTGCACATTGCTGCTCTTCGTTGTATTTTTCGAGATAACTGGAATCTTCAATTCCAAATGCACATAACTCAGCACATGCGCATGTTTTTTTGCACTGCAAACAAAAATTTCAAAAATATATCAGTGTTAAAGCAAACAACAATGATACTTCAGGAAGAGAACAATTTACTATCTTTTTACCTTCTCATTGCGTCTTATAATGGAATTGATAATACCACATCTGCCAGATGACATTGTGACCATTGCCTTTGATATGTTCAAATTATCCATAATGTTAGTAAGAAAACAAATATATCTGATTGATTCTAAATCAGTGTTTTTCTGATTTTCTGAAACTAACATCTTGAAGCTTCTTTGAAACTGATTATCACAGCCAACATCTGTGGCAATACCAAAACAACCTGATAACTGACCCCTTAATGGTTGAGTACTAAGAAAAAACAGATCCCCATCTTTCACAACATGCTGACAGTTATCAATTCCATAAAGATCAATATCAATGTAATAGATGGAAGGTGGCCCAGCAAACGACACAACAAAATCACGAAAGCATTGAGTAGTCTCAACTTTCAACAAGCTAGACTTGATGGTTATACGAACTTCTTCCATTAGCAGATTTGAGTGTACATCCAAATAATGCTGAAGCCCTTTAAACTTGGTTGGTACTTTCTGAACCTAATTCACAGAGACATTTCAAGCTTAAGCAACACAAACATTTACGTTTACATGAGGAACTAAATAACAAGGATTAAGTTAATTGATCAATTATTGCCATTTAAAAGATGTACAGGGAGGAAACAAAAAATATTAAGATGAGCTAGCCACGTTTGTGTTATTCAACAGGAAATGTGCAAAAGTATGCTACATGAGCTAAATTCCAATGATAGAAAAGATCTCTCATTCAAAATACATACATAGGCAAATGTGTACCTCATTATCCAATAATATATCCTGGATTGTCCATGACAAAACAGTTTTTGATAAAAGAGACATGTTATTAGCGTCTCCTCCATCAGCATCATCTCGACTACTGTCGTCAATGTCAACCCCAGTTGCCTTGTTACGGCACGGAGCATCCCCAAAAGCAGGACCTTTCTCCTCTATGTTGTTGCTTACACTCTTGTCCAGCTGCAATGCAATATCCCTCATTCAGTGCCTCAAAATCAAACTCCCGAAATGGTTGTCTAATCCGAATAAAAGTTCACCTTGGTGGTCGTCGCGGCGCGTGGCGAGCTCTGCGCCGTCGCTGGCCCACCCGGCGCGCTCTGCGCAGGCACCGTGCGTCGTGGCGAGCCCCCCTGCGGCACAGTCGCCGCCGTCGCTGGCGCGCGCGGCGCGCCCTGCACCGACGTCGCTGCCGCTGGTGGCGCGCCCTGCCTCGGCGCCGTCGCCGCCCCGCCTGGCGCGCTTCCTCCTCCTCCCGAGACGGGCCCTCCTCCGCCTCCGCCTTGGCCACCAGCCGCGGTCGGCGGCGGCGACGCGGCGCGTGGTGCTGGGCTCCCACCATCGGCGCCACCGCCTGCACCCGACGACGCTTCTCCGGCGACGGCATGGCTGCTCGTCCCGGCGTCTTCGTCCCGCGCCGCGGCCTCCTCCCCCGCTGCTGTCGCACCAGCAGCACCCACTTTCTTTTTCCCCTTCCGCCGCTGTTTCGGGCCCATCCCGGGCTTCTACCGGCGGCGAGGGGTACGGTCGAGCCGGCGGCGGGGCCTCCGCTTCCGGGGCATGAGCTTGTCAAGTGCAAAAAGGAGGAGGAAGGAGACTGTGTGATGTAGAGCAGCTCACGAGCTGTCCAACTTCTTTTTTTTCTTTTCTTTTCTTTTCTTTTCTTTTCATTTTTCAGCCCAAATCACTTAAACAGAGTATTCATAATTACTCGATCCGTTTCGAGTTATAAGATGTTTTTAATTTAGTAATATTTACAATACCAAATCATTTTTATTAAATTAATAATTAAATATATTTTTATAATAAAATTATTTTAGATCGAAAATATTACTATTTTTTCTATATAAACTTAGTATGTTCTTCCTTTGTCTTAAAATTGATTTATTTTTTAAGTAAATCTTATCATAATCAATCACCTTCAATTTAAAATTATCTCTATTCTACCCCCAACCTAGTATTATATGTAGTTATTTTTCCTAAATCTTAATGTTTGCTAAATAATATTCTAAAACAACAACAAGTATATTGGAATTGGGTAGTGTTTGCCTTCTCGTAGCTAGCTAGCTAATACTTTCTCCGTCCAAAAAAAAAATCAAACCGTGGGTTCCTGTGCCAACGTATAATTGTTCGTCTTATATGAAATTTTTTTATAATTAGTATTTTCATTGTTGTTAGATGATAAAACATGATTAATATTTTATGCGTGACTTATCTTTTTAATTTTTTAATATTATTTTTAAATAAAACAAACAGTGAAACGGAAATCAGGATTTGTCTTTTTTTTTTAACGGAGGGAGTAGGTTAGAGGCTCGTTGTCAAGAATAATGAGCAACTGATCGTTTGACACGATACAACGATACTCCTACATAGCGGCGCAAAATCCGAGACATGAAGCAAAGCTACTGTGTGCCTAGCTAGCTTAGCTCTGCAGAACGCTGAAACCGACCGAGCACATCCGATCCAGTCAAGGCGTGAATATATCGTCTCGGCTGCAGAATAAATAAATGTAACCTATAAATATACTCCCTTTTCCACAAATAAATAAATGTTTTTCTAAGAAAGGCAAAAAATTTGCCTTATATATTGATAGAGAAGTAGAACAAATAAATAAATGTAACCTATAAATTTAAATATACTTTATAAGCATATGAATATTTTTTATAATATTATACTATATCATATGTCATACTAGATTTATTTATTTTTTTTATAAACAATAATTAATAATTTTTCCAGACGAACTCATTTCCCTAAGCAGGCGAGCTAAAAATTTTAACCAAAAGACCACCTGCAATGTGATGGGTGGAAGGCAGGGTTTCATTTACCGCCGGGGCCGCGGTTACCGCGCCCCGGCGGTAAGCACGGTTACCGCACGGTAACCGCGGTAACCGTGACAAACCGCGACAAACCGTACAAAATTTATCAAAAATTTAAATTATTTTTCAAATTTATTTGAATTTGACGCGGTTACCGCGGTTTACCCCTTACCGTACCCCCGCGGTAAGCGCGGTAACCGCGGTAACCGCGCGGTTTACCGCGGTAAATGCAACCCTGGTGGAAGGTGGGATGGCCGTCATCTCCGAAGATATACTATCTCCGAAGATATTAATGTATGTTGACCTGTACATACATTAATTAATTACTAATTTATTTTCAAGAAAAATATATACTAATTGCCCCAAATTTGTGTAGTACTAGTAACTTAAGATATTTTGTGTTTGTGCATGTTCGTGTGATTGATTGTATCCAAAGTGAAAAATAGAGGGTAGTCTGATTTCCAAAAAAAAAACATAAAATAGATGAACAATTGATCGATATATAATGCCCAAGATGGATTCTACAATCTCCATCTTTTGGGCTACATCATCACGCACAGTACCCTAGGATATCTGTAACGCCACTGTACAGAGAAGAGAAAAGCAAGCTAGGATAGCATATTATAGGCAGGCAGCTCAAGCAACAACTATCACTAGCAGACTATTCCTATCGTCCAAAAAGAATTCAAACTAATACTATGGAACATAATCTGTCACAACAAATCTGGATAGGAGCCTGCTCAAGCAACATCTATCACTAGCAGACTACTCCCACCGTCAAAAAAACGCAACATAGTACTTCGATAGAACATAATCTAACACAACGAATCTGGGTAGGCTCCTATCTAGATTCGTTGTGCTAGATCGTCTATCCAGATTCGTTGTGCTCAAGATTATGTCCCATCGAATTAATATGTTGAGTTTTGTTGGGATGGAGGGAGTAGGAGGCAAATGTCTTAACGAGGGATAAACTGAACCGAACGTGTGCATCCATCCCTCTTCATGGCTACCAAAATATGTGTGCTTTTTTTCAAGATCCAGCAATATCGTATTTTACAGGTGATAGTAGAGGTTTATTTGGCATAGCTCCAATTCTAATACCACCTATCGGAGCTATAGCTCAACCAAACAATTCCAACTATATGTAAAATGAAAGTGAAACTGAGTGGATCTCTCTTACAAAATAAATTAGAGAGGTGGAGCTGAATTTAACCACCTCCACAACTCCACTCCAGACCCAACTTCTAGAGTTAAATTTAGGGCCTGTTTGGTAGAGCTCCAACTCCTAAATTTAACTCCAGGAGTTGGGTCTGAAGTGGAGTTGTCTAAATCCAGCTTCACCTCTTTAGTTCATTTTGTAATAGAGCTCCATCCAGCTTCACTCTCATTTTAGATGAAACTGAAGCTGTTTGGCTGAGTTTCAGTTCCAGTAGAGGTGGAGCTGGAGCTGGAGTTGGAGCTGTGCCAAACGGGTCCTTATGAACTGAAATTTTAACAAACGGACCATAGTACTACTTTTTTTAGCTAAGTAGTTGTAAAAATTGATTTTTATATACGGTCAGTAATCCCTAAAGCTCCTATGTATTTTTACAAGTGGATGTTATTTTTATCGCAAGTAAAATTTTAAAAGCGTCATGAAAAGTTATTTTTTAAGTAACATGACCGATCGATATTACTATGAGATAGTGAGGTGCGGGCAGGAGCGTGTATGTACGGCGTCAGGATCAAAACTTCAAACTGAAAAATTAAAACCATGCATGGAAGTAAAAAAAACATAGCGAAAAGAACAAAAAAAAAGAATAGCGAAAGAGAGAGAGCATACAAATTTTGGCGTTCGATTAAAGAAACCATGAGATTTTTTAAAACAAATCATGGATGACATATGACACCATGTACGTTGCGACGTGACATTGATGAGTGCGTTTGTGAAATTAGGCCTTGTTTAGTTAGAAAAAATTTTGCCTATACGTGTCACATCGGATATACGGATACACATTTGAAGTATGAAACGTTGTCTAATAACAAAATAAATTACAGATTCTGTCAGAAAACTGCGAGACAAATTTATTGAGCCTAATTAATCCGCCATTAGCAAATATTTACTGTAGCACCATATTGTCAAATCATGGCACAATTAGGCTTAAAAGATTCGTCTCGCAATTTACACGCAATCTGTGCAATCGAATTTTTTTTCTACATTTAACTCTCTATACTCTATACATATGTCCAAACATTCGATGTGACAGGTGAAAAATTTTGTTTTTAACTAACGGAGCCTTATAATACATGGACCTAAGAAGTGACTATTCTAACATAAAAAATTTTTATAGGTGTTCTCGTATAGAAAAATTGTTTCTATAGTAGTAGTGGTAGGTTAGAAAAGGACTAACGGAACTGTTAAAATACCATCTATTGTGTTTAGATCTAGGGGTGAAAATTTTTGTCGTGTCACATCAGATATACGGACACATATTTAAAGTATTAAATTTAGTCTAATAACAAAACAAATTACAGATTTCACCTGTAAACTGCGAGATGAATTTATTAAGCCTAATTAATTCATTATTAGCAAATGTTTACTGTAGCACCACATTGTCAGATCATAGAATAATTAGGCTTAAAAGATTCGTCTTGCAATCTACACGCAATCTGTGTAATTAGTTTTTTTTCCTATATTTAATACTCCGTGTATGTTTCCAAACATTCAATATGACATGGTAAAAATTTTTACTGGGAATCTAAACATGCCCTATGTCAAAGATAAGTCATGAGATGTGTAGCTTCTTGTGATGAACAGTATAAATACGTTAAGTGGGTTTCAGCTATATAAGAGTACATATATATGTACTAGTACTACAGGATGGAGGACATATTTGACCATTTATAAAGTGGGCTTCGATTATTTAAGATCCTTGCCCATATTTATTCACCCACATGTTATTTTGAAAATTGTCAATTAAACCAATTAGTAAAATAAAATATCAACTTATCATTTTTTTCATGAACGGAGGAGTAGTAGTTTAATTTTCTATTCATTGAAATTATAAATTATCAAGGCATGAATTATCAATTAAAGCAATTTGACAATGAACGTACAACATGCAAGGCAGAAACTGCAAGTTATGGGCATTGAAAATTAATAATTTCCCCTAAAAAAGAAAATTAATAATCTTGGGGCCTCTTTGAGAAAGCAAAGGACCTTCATGTAATACCTACTTTTTCCTGAGGGTATATTGGGAAAATATATAGGCTCTCATGCATGCATGTGCATTTATGGCCGTACGTGTCCAACTTAATTAGCTTGGTCTCTATATTTTTTAAACTTTTTCCTGTATAACGAATCAATTAGCTTATATCGAAGTAATTATCGGCTGCACCAAAAGTGTCGACACTCGCATTTGAGGTTATTCTAATCAATTGAAAAGAACTGCAATTATTTGTATCAGGGCACAATAAACCCCTTTTATTTGCTACTGTAATGCAAAATAAAATCTACTAGTAATTGATTAGAATAACCTCAAATGAGTGACGACACTTCTGGTGCAGCTGATAATTTTAATTACTTCCATAAGCTAATTAATTCGTTATCGACGAAAAAGGTTGAAAAAATAAATAGCAAGCTAAGTTTGGCACGTACGTCCATAAAATGCGCATGCATGCATGCATGAGCCATTTTCACAATATGTCCTCAACAAAAAGTAGGTATTGCATGAAGATCCTTTGTTAATAAAGAGCCCCTAAGATTATTAAATTTCAATTCGCATAACTTGTTGCAATTAGTTTCCTTCTTCAACACAGTACAATTTCGTGGATTATCCATGCATTCTGGTAGTGATCGATGCGTTTTCTATGCTATCCTTGACGGTATGTGCCTCCCAAGAAAAAAATGCATTATGGTAGTGATGTGGTTTTGATAAATTTGATAACTTTGTTTATTACCAATTTATTTGAACTAACACTCATGAGAATTAATGATGTGCGTGGAACTATTTGAATGGATGAACGTGGGTCAGGATATCAAAGAATCAAAGCCTACTTTATGAAGTATCAAATTATCAAATATGTCGCGCGCTTTGCATGCATACCTAGTATATATGTACTCTTATATAATTGAAACTACTTAATATATATATAACTGAAACACAGTAATAGTTATTACTAATTTACTATTCACAACAATAAGAAACATCATGAGTTATATATCTTTGACACAGTTAATTAGATGGTGTTTTAACAGTTCAGATTAGTCTTTTCTAGCTAGGCTACATTGCATATGTTCTTTCTTGATGATGTTACATTAATCATTTCTCAGACTCATATTCTACAATGTCACAATGCACTTTACACATCAATGTCCCGTTCAACGTACATGGTGTCATATATATAGTAACCAGTAAGTTCAATGTAGTCATATCATCGACGATTTGTTCAAAAGAATCTCATGGTTTCTTTATAATCGAATGCCAAATCTGTATGCGCGCTATCTCTCTTTCGCTAAAGTTCCATGGTTTTGATTTTTGAGTTAGAAGTTTGGTCTTCACGCCGTACACACTGACGCTCGTGCCCTGCACCTCGCTAGATATATCTCATAATACATATCGATCGGTCAAATTGAAAAGGTTGCATGGTTAAATCTCAGGGTTTATGGGTCAGACAACTTAAAAGAAAACTTTAATGACAACCCTTTTTATTTGGAGGCATAAATTAAATAGCATCGGCCGCTGGTAAAAATACATTAATTGGAGCCTCCAGGATACTGATTGTCTATATTTAAAAATTACTCATTTTTTGCGGTCAGTGAGCTGAAAAGAACCGCCTATAGTACGAATACTGACTACCTATATTTAAAATCAATTTTTGCGGTTGGTAACCGTATGTATATAAAATAATATGATTTTCATAAGTGGATCTCTCAAAGAGACCCCACATGTAAAATGTAGGTTTTCTGTATGAAATAGGGTGCCCATATTATTTGTAAAGAGACCCAAAGGGCAAAGCTTTCTGGCAATATGGCCTCTCAACATATACGCGTGTATATATGCAATTACAATTCCAGGGTTAAGAACTCTCAGGTGGTTACACAAAATAAAGTTAATTGTGGATGGAGGAGCTAGCTTTAGTTTGAACAGAGATGCATGCCTAGCCGTTTAAAGGCCTGCCATACATATTTTTGTACTATTTGTCTTCTTCTTCTATAATACAATGCTGGCATTGCTGGACACTTGAAAAAGGAAACACAAATTTCCGTAGCAGTACAATGAAGAACAAACTAATTTAGGGCCCCTTTGAATCAAAGGAATTACGAAGGAATTTCATAGTATTGAAATCCTATAGGAAATTTTCCTATGTAGCCCTTTGATTCAAAGGTTTGAAGTTTTCCAAATCCTACAAAATTCCTATGGAATGGCTTGTTGCATATAGGTTTTGGAGAAAACTTAGCAAGAGGTCCAACCTCTTGGTAAGAATCCTTTGAGTCCATCTCTCTCATCCGATTCATGTGTTTTTCCTGTGGTCCAATCAAACGATCATTCATATATTTTTTTTGTGTTTTTTCTATTTTTCTGTTTTTTCATTTCTACCGGTACAATAATGTTTTGGTGGTGATGCGGTGGATAGATGGATCGAAGAGAGGCTGATGCAACCGGCACGATCGATACAAGCATGGATGCCTGCTCCTGGCCTGCTTGGCTTGAGCTGCCTGCCGAAGCTATGCCTGACTTTTGCTTTTCTCCACCCTGTAGTGTAGTGTAGTGTAGTGTACAGACACGCTACAGTGTACTGTACGTGATGCTGCAGCCCCGAAAGATGGAGATAGCAGAATCCATATTGGGGAGCTCATCCTTCTTGTTCATATTTTATGTATTCTTTTGGAACCGGCCAGACCCTCCTCTACCTTTAACTCTGGACACAAACACGCTCAAACAAAAACACAAACACAAACACAAAATGTCTTAAAAACTAGTACTCCTAAGGTTTATTTGGGGGAGTTTTAGATTCTGAGAAGCGGCTTTTTGGTAGCCAGCTTCTGAGAATCTGGAAAAGCTCTTAAACCCAGCTTCTGGCTTCTTAATTCATTTTTCAGAATCTGTAACTACAGATTCTCAGAAACTGTGGAATGTTTGGGGCAGCTTCTAACAGAAGCAGCTTTTGGGAAAAGCTGCAGCCGGGATAAGCTCCCTCAAACAGGGCCCTACTACTATATCGTACTACAGTACTAATTTGGGTTATGAATTATATATTTTTCTTGAAAACAAACTATTATACTAATCATTGTACGTATATACAGGTCAACATATACAGTAGTATCAGAGGCTATCAGCCCAGCACCTGCAGCGTATAATCCCCACAGCGTATAGTAGTACAGTGGTACTACTCGTCTTCATGCAGCCGAGACGATATTATTCACACGCTTGGACTGGATCGGATGCGTGTTGCTCGGTCGGTTTCAGCAGCATTCTGCACGCAGAGCTACTACGTACCACTCCAGCTGCTAGCCACAGTAGCTTGGCTTTGCTTCGTGTCTCGCGCATTTTGCGCCGCTAGCTACTGCACACTCGTTGTATCGTGTCAAATCGATCCGTTGCTCACCTGTTGTTGTCAACGAGCCTCTGACAAAGCTACTAGCTACGTAGGAGTACTCATTGCAAACAACAAGGCAAATACTCCCTCCGTTGGTTACATTTTAACTTTGATCAAAAGAAAATTGCTTTAAGTTTAACAAAGTTTATCAACAAACATAGTAATATTTATATTACCAAATTAGTTTTATTAAATTAGTATGTGTTTACTCTAGCATCACATAGGCTAATCATGGATTAATCAGGTTCAATAGAAGTCTCGCGAATTAGTCCAGAGTTATGTAATAGGTTTTGTCATTAGTCTACATTAAATACTTCTAATTAGTATCAAATATCCGATGTGATAGGGCTAAAACTTCCCCATCCAAACCCCCCCAGGAGTAGTAGAAGTAATAGTAGTTACTCTATCCCAAAGTATACTGTAATAGATGTTGACTATGTAAAATATAGGAAAAAGTACGAATTATCCACTTGAAACTATCGTGGTCGACCGAATTACACTCCTGAACCCGAAAACCAAACATTGTTCACCCTGAACGTTCAATACCGGACAAATTACCCCCTCGATCCAATTCAGAGCGGTTTTGTCCTACGTGGCGTACACGTGGCAATCCAGTCATGTCATACCTCCCCTTCCCCCCTCTCTCTCTTCACACACACACTCTCTCTCACGGGGCAATGCAGGGGCAGGAAGTGGGCGACGGCGCGAGCGGGAGCGACGGGCGCGGCTTGCGACGAGTGGCGGTGCGCAGGGGCAGACGAGCGGCGGGGGTGGACGGGCGGTGGGCGGCGGTGGAGGAGGTGGGGATGATGGAGACCGGGGTGGGGAGGTTCCGGGGGCCGAGCATGGCGGCGCTGCTTGTGGAGATGTGGCAGCGCTGATGACTCCGACTCCAATGGCACCGATGACGACGAGGAGGAGGGATCCGAGGCGAGCTCCTCCAGCGAGGAGGAGAAGGGGCGGCGGCGAGAGAGGAGGATTGGGTACTACGAGGGCACTGCCGACGACGACGATGACGATGGTTGCTCCCCGTGGGGCGGCGCCGTGGTGCGGACGTGGCAGGATCTCCCTTGCCGCATCTCCGGCGGTGCGAGGCTGCTTGCGCCGGGGACCTCCTCCGTCGCAGCCGGCCGCGGAGGTGCCGGTGGTCCTCGGCTGGAGCTGCGACCACCCCCACCCCCACGCCGACGAGCACGCCGCCCGCCGCTGTCGCGACCTCCCCAAGTGAGACGTCATGGAATCGCCATGTGAGACCACCGTCCGCCCCCGCACGCCGTCCGCCTATCCGCCGCCGCCCTTCACCAGCCACGCCCGCCGCTGCCGCCACCCGTGTGTGAGAGAGAAAGGAAGAGTATGAGAGAGAAGAGAGATAGGAAGAGTGGAAGAGCATGACAGGTGGGGTCCCATATCTTTTTATAAATAGAATGTTGACTGGACTGTCACGTGTACGCCACGTAGATCAAAACCACCGCGGATTGGGTTGGGGGGGTAATTCGTCCGGTTTGCATAGTTGGGGGTGAAGAATGTTTTGTTTTGTGGTTTACGGGGGTAATTCAGTTTTAAGACAGAGGAAGATAATACTACTAGTACTATATAGTATCATCAACTCCATCGTTTGCTTTGCAGCAGCTAAAATTTTGAATCCTAATTTTAGGATTGATTTTGATGCTTTTCATAGTAATTTATTTTTCAGTATTGAACACATTTATAAAAAAAGTTAAACTTCATTGCTTTTATTAATCTAATTAATCAAAATAAGTATAAATACTAGTGTATAAAAGTTATATTAGTATAATTACATTTTAATGTGCTTTTCACACTATTGATTTTATAGATGCAAATAATATATTTTATGAGAAAGTTCATAGATCTTGAAGACCCTTTTCACAATACTCTATCATTCCCTAAATATTTGACGCCGTTGATGTTTTCAAACATGTTTTACCGTTTGTCTTATTCAAAAAACTTTTGTGAAATATGTAAAACTATATGTATACATAAAAGTATATTTAACAATAAATCAAATAATAAGACGGTCAAATATGTTTAAAAAAGTATGTCAAATATTTAGGGACGGCGGGAGTATAATATATCATGTCACTAAACTGAGGTAATACCCCATGGTATAGGCTTTGCAAACGGGGAGCGTATCCTATGCACACAGGCCCTTGCGTATACACACTGTGTACACCAACTAAAAATTATCACAAAAAATTCTAGAAAACTTCCGATAGTATTGCATCTACGTGCAAAGTCGCATATTCAAATTTATTCTACACAGAGAGTAAAAAAAGACAAAATTCTGACATAATTACAACCTTAAAATTGCCAGATTTTTTGTTTTTTTGTTACGGCCAAAATATAATGAATTTGAGGTTAAGATTTTAACCCTAGGTGTAATACTATTGAAAGTACATCTATGAATTTTTCTAGATTTTTTTGGTGTTATCTGTTAGTTGCTGTGCACGTGTGTACACGTGAGGGCTTATGTGTACCGGATATGTTGCCTTGCAAACGTGTGATATAGATATCAGGCTAGTGGAGCAGGGCTCGTCAGCGAAGTTGCCATAAAACTTCGTTGTTTCACATTAACAAATAATCAATGTAGTTAGATCTGTCCAGGCTTTAGAATTTTCCTGGCTTTTCCATTGTATCAGGCCAAAAAATTTACAATAAACAAAGCCAGGATGGAGTGAATTTTATATGATATTTTAAAACTAATTAATTCTGTGTAGAAAAACATCAAGAAGTATCAAGTATGCTTTCGATTGATATTGGTCAACATTTTTCATAAGTCTCTCCTTTATTTGATCCAGCTTAATTTGCACTAATTTTAGAGGATATTAGTTTGGCTGTAGAAAATACTGAACTAACCATTTAGACCTGTTTTTTAGAACACAAGAAATCTAGATTAATAGTAATTTTGTAGAATTTTAATCCGATATTTTTTTATCTGGTCCTTTAGCTTGTAAGAAAGGATTGGAGCTTTCTAAATCTTATGAAATTACAAGGAAAAGCTCAATGCATATAAATCTTTGAGAAAGTTTAACAAAAGCTTCAATATTTTAGACGAGCCTATCTCTAATCCAATTTTTTTGTTTTTCCTAAGATCTAATTAAACGATTATTTTTTGTGTATTGAAAAAAAGCTTTTTTTTTCATTTGCATTCCTATCGAAATCATGTTTTTCCCGCGAAAGGGCATGTAGTCTAGTGGTTACAAGAGCCTCAATAGCACCTTAGATCTTAGGTTCGTCTCTCCATGGGAGTAAATTTTTCAGAATTTAACGGCATCGTGTTTTTAATGGTAGGTGGCATACCCGTCGACAACGAGGATTTAATGGCATTGTGCCTTTAGTGGTAGGCGATGTACCCGTGGATAGCGAGACGCCTGTGGTGACTTCGTCAATCTTTAGGATTTGCCGGCTCAGTCTTCGAAGAGCTTATAGGGGTAGAGTTTGCGTGCGTGCTTTGTGAGTGTCTGCGTTGTACTGTGTTATTTAAAAAAATGTTTTTTTTTCCTCATGTTCCTTCATTTTCTCAAACCTAGGTACATTTCACAAGAGCCCTTTATCACTAGAAACTCAGTTTCATCGCGTGTTCTTCACATATCAAAATTTAAATTAATTTTAGAGGTGATTTTAATCTTTTTTGTTAGTGTACTACATTTACTGTTTTGTAATCAGGAGGAAAAAAAATGATTGTGTGTCCTAACGCTTAATTAGTACTACTCTGCTTAAGTGATTAGGGATGAGAAAGAAAAAAGAAACAAGGTTTGAGAGCTCGTGAACTTAAGCTTAGCTGCTCCAAATCACACTTTCTCCTTCCTCCGTTTTGCACTTGACAAGCTCACCCCGACCTTGCCCTCCGCCGCCCGCACCCCACCCCGTAAGCGGAGGCCCCGCGCCGCCGGCTCAACCTCTCACCGGAGCTGGCCCTCGCCGGTGGAAGCCCGGGGCTGCGCCGTCGCCGGCCGCGTACGTCCGGGATGGGCCCGAAACGGCGGCGGAAGGGGAAAAAGAAAGTGGGTGGTGCTGCTGCGGCAGCAGCGGGGGAGGAGGCCGCGGCGGCGCGGGACGAAGACGCAGCGGGGCCGAGCCATGCCGCCGCCGGAGAAGCGTCGTCGGGTGCAGGCGGTGGCGCCGACGGTGGGAGCCCAGCATCACGCGCCGCGTCGCCGCCGACGACCGCGGCGGGTGGCCAAGGCGGAGGAGGGCCCGTCTCGGGAGGAGGAGGAAGCGCGCCAGGCGGGGCGGAGACGGCGCAGAGGCAGGGCGCGCCACCAGCGGCAGTGACGTCGGTGCAGGGCGCGCCGCGCGCACCAGCGTCGACGGCGGCGACTGTGCCGCAGGGCTCGCCACGACGCACGGTGGCTGCGCAGAGCGCACCAAGTGGCGCGGCGGCGATGGCGCAGAGCGCGCCGGGTGGGTCAGCGACGGGGCAGACGGCGACGGCGCAGAGCTCGCCACGCGCCGCGACGAGCACCCAGGTAATGAAAGTTGCAACTTTTATTTCATTTAGAGGATTTTCGCGGGCAGTGGCAAAGCCACAGGGCGGACGAGCTGTGGCCTCGCCACCCCCAACATTTTTTTTTTGTCTAGATTAGCTAATTAGCAAACCATGTAAATTCTCAAAGCTCTAGTGTATTAGGCCCAGGGTTGGAAATTTCGGACTGAAATTTTCGAAATTCGGTGACCCCCGATACGATATTAATTCGGCCGAAATTTTTTAATTTTTCAATTTTTTCATGAATTTGGATAATATTTGTTCAAATTTAACTAAATTTTGTTCAAAATTTTGGAAATTTCGGACCGAAATTTCTGAAATTTCAGGATTTCGGTGACCCCTGATAGAAACACTTGAACCGACAGAGTGAACCCTGATTAGGCCACCTCCAAATTCCAATGCAGCTCTAGCATAAGTACTTTTAAGATACAGCTAGAGAAGTATATTCTTTTGTATTTCAAAACTGCCATAACAAATATGTAATATCTCAATATGTTTTAGTATTCAATATATGCTATCATATTTTTTGGCAACCATCTATTTGTCAAGTAATTGATTTTTGTTTCTTATCTATTAATCACTTTTTTTAACACAGATCAACATTAACAACTCACACTTATATTTTTTTTCTTGTGGTAAGCGAATAATGTTCTAACCTACAAGTTAAAAGGAATATGCTCTTCTAAAAAGGAAATTCTTGATGGTGTAAAACTAGAAATTATGATTTATATATGCATAGTAATGAACATAGATTAATCTAGAATAAAAAAAACATAAGCTAAAAGTTACACTTTGTTTATATTACCATTGTAGTATTCTATATTTTTAAATATAGTGAATGACTTGTGCAGTAGATATTTAACAGATAAGAAGAAATCATGTAACTAATACTCCCTCCGTTTCACATTATAAGTCTTTTGACTGTTTTAAGTTTATAGAAAAATATAGAAGTATTTTCAACACTAAACGAACATATTATCTAAATATATTCAATGTTCGATTTGATGAAACTAATTTGGTATTTTAGATGTTGCTAATTTTTTCTATAAATTTAATCAAACTTAACTATATTTGACTAGAAAAAAAGTCAAACGACTTATAATATGAAATGGAGGGAGTATATAGCAAAACTGTACTTTTTTTTTGCCCCCCCCTCCCTCCTCATGTTTAAATATTGGATTTGCCACTGAATTCGGGAGTTTGATTTTCAGGCACTAATGAATGAGGGATTTCTACATCTGGACAAGAGTGTTAGCAACAACTTGGAGGAGGAAGGTCCTGCTTTTGGGGATGCACAGCGGCGTAAGAAGGCAATTGGGGTTGACAACGATGACAGTAATCGAGACGACGCTGATGGAGGACGAGACCCCAACAAGTCTCTTTCATCAGAAATTGTTCTGTCATGGACAATCCAGGATATCTTATTGGATGATGAGGCACACAAAAGCAAGGTATGATATTAATTTGCTTGGGTGTTTTAAATAAAGAACCTTCTGCATGTTGATTACTCGATCATGGTAATTAAGTAATAAAAATAGCACAATAACTGTAGCTAGCTTATTTTAATCTTGATTTTCTGCTCCATGTACATTTCTTAAATGACACACAATAATTGAACAATTACTTAAATCCTTGTTATTTAGTTTCTCATCAACAATTAATTACTTAGTTCTATCAACAATTACACAAAGGAAGTCTCCTTGAATGGATGAATAGAATTGATCTTCCTTTTGTATTATTAGAATAGACATTTATGTAGTTCTTCATTTACTAATTCGTTTTAAAAAATATTCAAAATATATTGTTACACAGGTGGTGAAAATTCCTACTCATTTTAAAGGTGTTGATGAATATTTGGGTCTATATTCACAATTTATATTAGAAGAGACCTGGTCCAATCTTAAAGTCTCATTGCAAAATTTGACCTCATCCGCATATTATGATATCAATAATATGTTAAGATGTGAATCCTCTGGAGTATTTTTCGTTGATATCAATCTCAAAAAGATTGAATTGAAGTCTACTCATTCTTATCGGGTGGCTCAAGATGGTGATGTATTTCTATTCAGTAGTCATCCTCACTCTCATGATTTTGATTCTTCATTGGATTTCCTTGGTATAGCATTTAATACAAGTCAGTGCACAAGCTTTCACAGAGGGTTTAAGGTGCTAGTGTCAGATCAAAATTGCACACTTTATTGTGAAGAAAATGGTAAATTTGGCATATTTCTCATCAATATTATGGATGCTTTGAAAGCATGGAGTGTGTTCAATTTGGACAAAACAGAAGACAACTGTTCTGGCATCAAATCAATGTTGAACTTTTCTGAAATGGTAAGAGAATAAAATAAAAAATTTACTCATGTTTTTTGTTTGCACTTTATCTTATTTTTGCTTTGTGTGATTTATTGGTTTTGTAGGCTAAGACCGATTGCAAAATGTGTGATATGTCGTTTGACTATGAGAAAATTAAGCTGAGTCATCTGAATCAACAACAGTTATATTCTCTGAAGTCCATTATTTCAGCAGTCCATTGTAGATCTAACAAACATATAGAGCTCATACAAGGTCCTCCAGGGTCTGGGAAAACAGAAATTACAATTGCTTTGCTTCAAGTCTTGCATCACATGAATTTGAAAGTTCTGTTATGTGCTCCAAAGACAAATATTGTCAAGTTTTTGACGAATCTTGATAAATGCCTATTCCCTCTAGAAGATGCTCTTGTGCTTGATAATCTAGATAGCACAGAATTAGCGAAAGAATTTCAGAGACTTTGCTTGTGTCATAGGTCTCAAGATTTTTTAGTGGGTATAACATTGTTTAAAAAATGGTTGCGTGAAATGTTTGTGCTACTTAATCTAGATCCATACTGCACTGAAAAATGTGATCATGAGCCCACAAGAATCAGATGTAGCACCAATAGCCTTCTCGTGTTCACATTGAGTTCATTCAAGGAGAAGTTTACCAAGCTTCTCATGAGAAAAGAATGGTTGACAAATCTGAAAGAAAGATTTTCAGAAATCTATTTGTCTGCTGATATTGCCAATGACATAACAAACTTGTTGAGCTTGTTGAAGGATTTTGAGGATTTATTATGTCATGAGAGGTTACAGGACAAACGTGTCCAATGGACATTTGGGTTAAGTTCAGTTCCTTGTAAATTGGGTGGAAATTCTGCTGCAAGAAAACTGAATGATTTAAGGCTGCAATATGTGGATTTCATTCAAAGATTCAGAAGCTCACTCAAATTACCAAAGTTGGAGGAAAGGAAATCTCTTGAGGACTTCTGCATCAAACATGCTAAGGTCATCATTTCTACAACTCAGTCAACTTTTCGGCTCCATGAAGCAGCTATGGAACCAATCAATTTATTCATAGTAGATGACGCAGCCAAAATCAATGAGTGTGATCTCATTATTCCATTGCGCCTGCCAGTGACACACATTTTGATGCTAGGCGACGACTTCAATTTGCAGCCAAGCAAGGTAATCTTTTCTTTCTGATTTTCTAGTGTATTCGTTTACATGACTAAACAATATTAATGCTAGCTGATGCAAATGATATCTTTTATTAATGAAATGGCTAGGTATGGGAAAATGCCAGGTTTTCTATGAATCCTTTCAAAAGATTGCTCAATTTGGGATTTCGGAAGCATATGCTCACTGAGCAGTATGCAATTCATCCATCAATCTGGCAGTTCCCCAATGAGAAATTTTATGAAGGGAGAATCACAAATGGCGCAACTGTTGTTTCTCCTGAGTACAACAAACAATTCAAAGGTCTTAAGTTTCCCAATTATTGCTTTATTGATGTCACTGGAACAGATGGGCCTAGCTGCAAAAACACCATTGAGCTTGCCACAATCCAATACATGCTTAAGATTATTTCCCAAGGTATGTCTTCTAGATAGCTGTCACTTGCTGTAGTTGTTTGATGCTGTTTTTGCAGCAATGCTATAAAGACCTTAATTTACTGCTTTCTTTTAAAAAATATTCAGGTCTGGAAGATACTGAAGTGATTGATGTTGGTGTCCTGTGTCTGTGTGGCAGCTATGTTGGTGGAATCAAAAGTTCCCTGGGTAAAAAATATGCTACTCACAATAAAATCAATGTGCACATTGAGTCTGCTGATAGTTTTGAAGGAGAAACTTATCATTTGGTTATTCTATCAATGCTTTTCAAAGATGAGAACACGATTCTTCAGATTGAAAAGATCAATGCTGCACTTACCAGAGCAAGGTTCGTCAAAAAGATTGAATTCAAAATTTGATTTGGCTGTATATTTTACTGTTGCTTCTAATAACACCTATATATATTGGCTGCATTTTTCCTTTCATGTAGACACTGTTTGTGGATGTTTGGTGAAGTTGATAGTGTATCTGACAGAGGGGGAATCTTTGCAGAATTAGTTCATGATGTGATAGAGCGAAAGTGTATCTTGAAATGGAACACTATCACTACAATTCAATCAAAATATGCACTCGAATCTGATAATTTCCATGGTTCTAGCTCTGCAAGTTCAAATGAAACCATACACCAGGTAAAGTTTATATACTGTACATTACCTTAAAAAAAGTTTATATACTGTAAAAGAAAAGGAAACTTATTCTTTTTTTTCCTAAAAGAAAGATATCCGTTAGAAGAAATTTCGGTTTGTTTTCATGGCAGTTGCAATGCAGCATGAAAGAAGTGTTAAAATTTTGTGTTACCGATTTTTTCTTATTATGATGTTAAAAAATCTTTTCTTTTCAAAGAGCCAGGGGAAACTTTAATTTTTACCCTCTGATTGTATCCCAGCCCTGCGTCCAATGATGCGCAAAACCGCAAATTGTATTTTTCTGATGTGTAATATGAAACCAGATTATGCTAATTTATTTGCGAGAGTTGTTTAAAATAAGTTTTTACACACATTACTCTCAGCATAATTTATCATCTAGAATGATAATATGTAACAATTTCCATCAAAAGTAGTGTAATAGTGACTTATTTATTTTGCATTATATTTTAGGTATGCACAGAATTCACATGGTCTGGGAGACCTAAGAGGACAAAATATATCTTAGCACCTCTGCGTGACCAAGGAAATTCTGGTACACATGAAGTATCTTGAAATTCTTCTTTGCTGTTGTTTAGTTGTTATTTGATTCCACATCCACATGCAAAGATTTTACAGTTGGGTCATCTTACTCCTAACAGATACATGCACAATGCATTCATGTTTGGGAGCAATGGAGTCTATGTACAAACACCAGTATGCTTGTTTGGAACCACCACAGGACTTCAGTTGGATTTTATCCACTGATAATTTGAAGGAAGAATACGAGAATGTTGTTGCCAAAGAAATTGGATCTGAGGAAATAGAGAAAAAGGGCAAACATCGACTTGCTACTGTACTGGAAATTCTAAAAGAACCTGGTGTCCTGGGCAGTAGAAAGCAACAACCTGAGGTAATATCTGTTTTAGATGTATCATGTCATGTGTTGTTTGATAGGATAAAGTGTGCCTTTATACTCATTTTATTTTAGTTGTTACTTTGAAAATTACAAGCACTCTTGGATCAAGTACAGTAGCACTACTTCATCTGTTTATGTTCATAAATTTTGCAAATAGAAAATATGCACTAGTTGATGACTATGGATGTATTTGGTTGCTTGCATGCCCTAGCCAGGCTCGTACTATTGTATTTAACATATCCTTATGCCCTGCTTTCTGAGTTACAAGCCACCCCATGATTTTTAGAAATAAAAGTAATGCAACCTAAACGGAGGAACATATGTAAGGTTTAGTGAGGTTACAAAACTGAAACTCATGAGTTTAATTAGTTGGCATGCCATCAGCATTCAGCCATTTGTTTTTCTCCTGGACAAAAATACCTCACAAGAATATCCTGCACACAATTCTATTATAACACCAATTCCACATTTTGTCAGTAAAAAAATACACATTTCCGGTGTTCTTGAAACAATTTAATGTCATATCAGGAAAATGCAAAACCTTGCATGAACAATTTCTTTCTGTCACACGAAGATGTCCTTCTCTGTCGACCAATTTCTGATCAATATCGTACTCTAAGTATCCGGCGCTTCAGTGGCTGTTCCTCATGGTTGTCCTGGAAAATTCAGTGGAATTAAAGTTGAAACCTTCAAGATTGGACCAATGTTCCAGTAAGGTTTGGAAGCATAATATATATGATGGGCATCTGATTTTAAACTGTCCTCGTAGTCATATATTAGTGAATCTGCCAAAACAAAGTAACCTTGGAAACTATTTAAACATTTTTTTCATTTTTCATATCTAGTGTTTGCGCTTTGGTCAAGGACTTGAGGTTGTAGTACCTCTTCGATACAGTTTTCAGTATGATCAGTCCCATCTTACTGCACTTCTTGTCCATATAGATAGATATAGAATCAGTAGGGTTGTAATTCTTAGGCCTGACAATATTGTTCATGATTTGCAGGTTGTAAGTAATTTCAAAATCAAATCCCACTCTCAACTTCCCATCAAGGAGGACCAAGAGATAAAAACCGTCTTTGATACTGTCAAGGATGGAAAAATTCTAGTGGGACATTTTCACATGTCGGAAAACTTCTTCTCCTTGAGACCAGGGGAGATTTACCACTACGACCGACAGAAGCCCTACCTTAATCCTGTGTCTTCTTTACAGGCTTCTCATGCAGTGATGATAATTGGTTCAGGGGTGACCATGACAAAGGTGAAGAAGAGAATACAGTGCGCTATCCATCTGAGCCTACAGAATAGCGCGGGCAGACTGGTTGGCGAGAATGGTTGTGGTTACGTCGGGTTGGAATCTATACGAGGCCTGTATCAACTCGATATTTGAAACAGTGCTACTTCCCTAACTAGCTGCTGCTCCTGCTACTTTTAATATATATACGTTGCAAACTTGAATTGTAGCCTGATTCAAGCATCTTTTTGTGGCCAGAGCTTGCTCTTTCCTGAGGTTTTGGTGCTCTTTCTGGAGTTTAATTTGTATATGTATCACATTGGCAGTGAACTTGAATTGTTCCTGGGTCAAGCTGCTTCATTTCTGTAGACTGTAGCTGCCTATTTCAATGCACCAATACAGGACATGTTTCTTTTACCTTTTTCCAAGCTTTACTCCTGGAACGTTCCTCTATATGGTTATTGTGGTAAACTTTGTTACTTTTTGGGGAGTGGCATATGATCAGATTATATATGATGCATTGTCGGGGGTTTGCTTTTATTTTGGCATATTTTTGTTCATATCTGTTGTGGTCGACAATGCAGGATTGTCTTCATAGTAGAACAAATCATATTTTTTGTACCAAAAAACCATGGTTGTTCTGGATTCTAAAATGTTAATCACTAGTAGTGTAGACGGTTGGTAACCTATTTACACGTGCGTTTTTTTTAACTGCCTACAACCAAGTGCCCGTAGAAATGGAGGATTTGTGTTGCGGAATTCCAGACTACCCGTGGAAATCAATTTGCACGGGTGGTCCCTTGAGAGTAGCCTGTGAAAATGAATTTTTAGTCGGTAACCCATTTACAGAGGCATTTTTCGCTTGCAACAAAGGCCTATAAAAGTAGAGGATTTGTGTGGGCAGAATTCCAAACTGCCTGCGAAAATATTTTTTTTTATTTTTACCTATGTAAAAAATGTTATGTATCTGAGTAGGCATCTATACAATTAAGGTCACACGATTTTATGTGCAAAATATGTGCGCACGCTGTATATATGATTCGAAGCCTATAACTCTCACTTAGCGCGTAGCCTCCTTATCATCTCAACTATGAAGTAATATGCGACCGTAAGGTGGATGGTATTCTTTTGACTTGACATCTCTTAAAACTTGTAACACATATTTTGTATTCTAAATGACATCGAATAAATAAGATCGTCAACTACAATTATAGATTGCGTCGAGCCATAGAACTTTGATATAGAGCATATCTCGCTCATTTGAAAAACTCGAAAGATCTCATTAAGAGCTACAATTTTCATATTGAGCGTGTCACCATCTAACTTTATATGAAAGGGTTGCGACTATTTTATTCCATTGGTGCTCACATATTTAGCATGGTTCTTAAAGAATACTGGCTATAAAATTATTTTAAGGGTGGTTCGTTCAGAAATCCACCTGCATTTTTTTGTTATGACGAATACCTTGTAAAAACAGATACTATATATGAGCTTAACGAATATTTAGGTACATAAATGGTGTGTCATATATCTATATCTATATATATCTATACTCCCTCCGTACTCGTAAAGAAAGTCGTTTATAATAATGTTTAAGTCAAACCTTGGGAATATAAATCATAAATAACTCTCAAGCTGTTGAGTTTGAAAATGTAAAAATTATATGAATAGATTTGTCTTGAAAAATATTTTTATAAAAGTATATATATATATATATATATATATATATATATATATATATATATATATATATATATATATATATATATATATATATATATATATATATATATATATATATATATATATATATATATATATATATATATATATATATATATATATATATATATATATATATATATCACTTTTCAATAAATATTTTGGGAGAATAGCTAATATGGTCCCTAAAGTTTCGCTCATGTGTCATTTTAGTCCTTAATCTTTCATATTGTTCAAACAAGTCCTTTGAATTTGTCATGTGGGCTAACATAGTCCTTGGTCTCACCAAAATCGCCACATGGACATGCCATGTCACCTTCCTATGCAAAATCTATATGATTTATCCAATTTACCCTTACGCATAGGAAAATAAAAAACAAAAGGAAAATTTTAAAAAAATATATGGTATATGTAAGAGCAAAAATATACCTCAAAAGGGTGAAAAAAGAAGTATTTTTTTCCTATGGTTATGTCTAATTCACCATTATATTTATTTTTCTATGATATATGTAAGGGTAAATTGGACAGTTCATCATAGATTTTGCATGAATGATGACATGGCATATCCATATGATGATTTTGGTGGACCCAAGGACTATTCTAGGCCTTATGACAAAGGTTAAGGATTTCTTTGGACCATTTAAAAGGTTAGGGACTAAACTGATCCTACAGACAAACTTTAGGGACTAAAGTAGCTATTCTCCCAAATATTTTTATAGAAACAAGAAGGCAAAGTTGTGTTTTGGAGACCGTGTCACGGTCTAAAACGACTTTCTTTACGAGTACGGAGGGAGTACGTATACCTACCTAATCTATACCTATATATCTCTACTATTATGAAAATTGAAGATATTTTGCCGATACTTTGGTACGTTTTCCGTGTATGAGTCGGTTTTTAACTTTATTTGCTTTTGGAAATACAAAAGGACTATAAGAAATATCTTTAAAAAAACTCGCATGCTAACTTGGGATGACATGACTCTAAACTGCAGCTCATGATTTTTTTTAAAAAAATATATATCCAAGTGAATTCCCACAGTGAATTTCATATTAACTAAACTACATAACAATAATAAGATTAAAATAGCCTTTATCCGTTGCAACACACTGGCATTTTTTTCTAGTAATAAAAAAATACATAAAGCTTTCGGTATTTTTTTTTCGTTCATTTTTTTCGGCGCCGGTATTTTTTATGATTTTTTTCACGCGAAAGAGTTTTTTTTTGTTTTTTTCTTCCAGTTATTTTCTCCAGTTTTTTTAATCCGATCTGTTTACCGCCAGCCTCCAGGGCTAAACCCTAGCGCCGTGCCACTGCCATATTGATCGTGTGTTTCCTCCTCCATATGATTGCAAGAATCGATTCTCCACTCATCCCTCATCATTTTATCCATGGTTTACCCTTTCGATTCAGTTTTAATTCGTCAGATTTAGTCTCCATTAAAACGTTGCTGATGATGACAGATGAGCAATATTCCCCGGTAGTTTTTAATCCGAGTTTTGCACATTTAAGGAAACCAGTCGATTTTATCCCGAATTTTCTGCATTTCGGAAAAAACTGGAAGAGGAGATCGAGTGGATCACAAGTTAATTTTGGGGAAATCGAGAAATATTATACCAGATTTTATGGGGAAGATTTGCTCCGACACCGCTTTAGGAAGTTAAAGGGAGGAATGAATGAGATTTCGGCTCAAAACCAAGGAAAGATTTTCATTAACTTTTTAAATTATAATGTATAGCAATCTCAATGAAAGAATTTCTATTAATTTTTTAAATTACAATGCATAACGATTCCAATATTTCATTTTATTTCTCAACTCCTAATATATCACTGAAAAAACGTCTTTACTCATTGCAACACACATGCATTTTTTTTCTAGTAATTAAAAAATACGTAAGCCTTCCGCCTTCCCGTCGTCCGTCCAGCCCCTCCCTCACACGCCGCCTCGCCTCCGCTTCCGCCTCTCTCCATCCCTCCCAGCGCCCCCATCTCTCCCCCTCCCCTGCAGCCCCTCTTCTCTCTAGCACCCCTCCTCTCCCGCCTCCCTCCTTCCCTCCTGGCATCCCCCTATCTCTCCCTCACTGCACACACTCCTCCGCCCTCTTATATCTCTTCTCCCTGGCACCCCTCCTCTCTCCTGCGTTCCCTTCCTCTTATGCATTCAAGAAAAAGGGAACCTTCTCATTCGGGAGCACACTTTGACGTGCTCACTCGTCCGTGTTCACCACAAGAGCTCACCGTTGCCGTTTCTCTCTATTCGGACCATGTTGTTATCGGCCACGTTCCCATTGTTCTAGTTTTCTTCGTTGCCAACCGCCGCCATCAATGGATGAGTCACATTATGGGACACGTTTGACCACCTTAGTCACCACCGTTTGGTTGCTGGAGCACCGTCACCCATCTTCTCTCCTCTTCTAATTCTTGTGTTGGCTAGGGAAGACGATGAATAGTATTTGTCAGTTTTTCCCGCGTGTTCAAGGAAAACGGAATCCTCTTGTCCGGGAACGTGTTTTGACGCTCTCATCTGGTCGTGTTCACCAGTAGAGCTTGTCGTTGTCATTTCTCTCTCTATCGGGACCACCTCACTGCCCCCTGTTGACAAAAAATCCGCTCTCGGCTGATGGTGCCGGAACTGTGTTTGCGCGAACTAAGTCAACAACAGCAATGGCCCGGAAGATCTGTTTAGCTCCAGTGCAGGTCCAAAAATTGATGAGATGTAGGCGTGATAGTCAGTTTGATCCTGCAACTGACAAGATATGTAAACAACAGATCAAATAGCCAATCGGCTGACAAGCAGATGGAGTAATTCCAGCTGATGTCGATAGGGCTTTGAGAAATAGGCTATATGTCCAATGTAGATAATGATATAAAAACAATCAGTTGATGGTATTGTAATAGAACATTAATATAATTCAGTAGAAACCAATCGGCCAATAATGATATGATAGAATAAACACTGATATGAAGGTTGAAGCATACATCGGCTGGAGGTCCGATGTCATAAAATCCACAAGATTAGATAAACAAGGAAACCTTTGTTGCGATCGGCTAAAACCAACTTGTATGCAATCCTTGTAAGCAGATGCAATGTTCAGATATATAACTCATCGGTTGAAACCCTGTTGAAACCCTTATAGGCAATCAAAAGCAGGTTAGTTTTTATGCTTCTAAGCATAACTAAGGTCGATAAAACTCGAAGTATGCAAAGAAACACAAAGTCTAAACAATCAAGCCTTTGACTGATTTTAAGAGTGGCGGATACCTCAGTTAATCTAATCTAGCAAGATAATTTAGCCGATATCGGCATAAACCCTAAAACGAATCTCAGTCGTTATAATCAAATTAAGATGCTAAACTAGATTAACTAAGATATAAGATAAATATGTAGACAAATATATCAACCGATCCAAAGCGATCTAAGAGGTCGAAGCAATGCAGTCTTGAATAACACCAATATAGCCGGTATAATTGCCAGGGCCAGCAGAAAGTAGGACTTACCCCTTCGTCGGAGATCGAAAACCGATCCAGCCCCGTGTTAGGTGCCAAGTTCCATCGTGATAAGTAAAATCCTCGGGAAAGAGGGTGTCGATGCGCCGATAGTAGTTTTATTGATCTTTGAGATAGTTTACAATGACCTCGAGTGTACATATTTATACCCATGGGTAGATATGAGTCCTTTTTTGACAAGAAAGAAACTTTCCTAAATTAAAAGGAAAACATTAAGTTCTAATCGGACACTGAACACACTATCCTAATGATAAAACAAAACTAACAAACTCTTCCTAATTAATCGATAAACTGTCATGCCGCATCCTCCTTGAATTCGATCACTATTGGATAAACTTCCTTTAATTGATTAATTTCCTTAACCGAATCTACCAAGAATATGACAATTGGCGACTTGATAATTCCAAGATGTTGAAGCCGACAGTGATTCTAAACCGATGATGACTTAGGGGCTTACCAAATTTTGGCATTAACACCCCCACCCCCACCGTGTCCCTTTTGTTATGGTTTTCTTCATTGCCAACCTTTACCGTCTATGGATGAGTCACATCGTGGGACACACCCTACCACTTTTCTCACCGTCGTTTGGTCGATGGAGCACCGACACCCATTTTCCCTCCTCTTTTATTTCTCGCATTGAGTTAGGGAAGACAATGAACAATGTCTGTTGGGCATTATTCTTTCTTGGTCTAGCGGAACCATGCTCCTAGATCACACACAAAATATTAAGACCATAAGATATGAATAGAACATGAAAATTCTAATTTATATCAATTAAGCAGGCACCCGTTCAGAATTAATGAATCAAATTTTCATATATATAGGCTAAAAGAAGTTTTGTCAATTTCCAGCTAATTTCATTGTTTTATAATTTACATTATTATTTTTAGCACTATTTGATTTGTAACTTATAATTTTCTCTATATTAAATTATTTGTAGCTAAATGAGAACATAGGATTTAGTTATATATTTTTTCTGATATTGAACTGGACAAAGTTATTTGTAGTTTCATGTTGTTATTTATACATTTATATTTGCTTCATCATTTATGTCCAACTATAATATATGGTTTAGAATTTTAATTTATGTCAATGAATATTATTTAGAATCCGTTGCAATGCACGGGCATTATGCTAGTAAGTTTTCAAATAGAAAAGCTTTTGTTATAACTTATAAATCTCATCGCACTATATACAATTTTAATATAGATCCTGTCTCAATCCGATGTTGTTTACAATACTCAATATGACTGTGTATATATGGTTCGGTTCATATCTTATCTTAACTAATTAAAAGATTCGTATTTTTCCTTTCGTCACACTTTTTTTCGACCATATGGTCTGATTCCCTCCCCTCTCGCGCGTGCGTGTGTGGTCTTTGAAGAGAAACGGACTCAGAATAAAAAACTAGGGTTTCGCTTCCGACATCTAGACGACATGGTTTTGCTTTGACTCTTGAGAAAATGGAAAGAGGAGAAGATAAGGATCAAAACCCCTCAGTCAATTTTGGATTATCTTCAAGGATGTGGCCGAATTTCACAGAGGAGGCGGATTCAGGAGTCGTTGGGCAGATGCGGCAATACAGATGGAGGTAGGAAACACCCTGTAGCACTGGCCCACGTGACAGTGAAAGAAGGAGCGGGGGAGGCTGATTAGACTTGGCGAAGAGCGGGGAGGCTGATTAAACTTGTAGTGCCTTGCTAGGCCGAATGCGTACTTGCGGGCAGAGGCGGAGGGGAGAAAGGAGAAAAGTGAGCCCACTAGGCTACGGGCTGAGGAAGGAAACTGGCTGAAATTGGCCCATAGAGAAAGGAGGGTTTTTATTTAGATTTTTATTTAAATAATTACTGAAATGATGTTTGCATTATTAAAATTAGCAATTGAGCTCTAAAAATTTCAAGAAAATTCTAGAGAGTGTAATTAATCATGGAGAACTTCATAAAAATTGAATCCAGCCATATTATTTTATTTCCACACTTACTTTACTTCTAAATTAATTTAATCACCTACCGACTTAAAAAAATATCAAGTATTATAGGAAATTTGTATTTAAGTTAATTACATAATGTTAATCTTTCTCAACTTCTCCTCAGTTTTCTCATCTTTTCTTCCCATTGCAACGCACATGCATTTTTTAGTTTACATAAATTACCTATTTGGATATGTTCGTTTACGTCATATAGTCCCAATAAAATATTCCATGAAAGTATAAATTGGAAAGTACTATAAAAACCTCGTAGAACTTGGCTTTCCTGATTAGCTTAATATATATTTCCTAGAATTTTCTAAAGTTTGGACTTTTTAAGAGGCCCTTGTAATAATAGATACCAGAGCTTATAATGGAAATAAAAACTTTCAACCACAACTCCTGCTAGAGCTGTAGAATTTTACTATAAGATCGTATCTCCATCCTAGGTCGTTTAGAGAACTGAAAAGTAATTTCAAAAATAGATATGAGAAATAAAAAATGAATATTTTAACCCCTAAATAATCACTACTACAAAAGAGTTTTTTGCATACGGGCGGGAGAGATTTTCGCATGCGATTGGCGGGAAATCGCCATCTTTGCATGCGGCCAGGGCTCCCGCATGCGAAAAACCGACCACATCGCCATCTTTGCATCTTAAGCCAACTGCATGCAAAGAGAACAAATCGCGAAAAAAAATAAAATTCCAAAAAAAAAAACCTAGCCACAGGCGGCGGTGCCGCCGCCCGAGGTGCCGGCCGCCCCCACTCCCGTCACCGCCCGCCCCTGCTCCCGTCGGCCGCTCTTGGCTCCATATCCGGGCGGGACGAGGCCCGCTGCTGCTGGATCTGGGCGGGACGAGGCCCGCCGCTGCCGGATCCGGGTGGGCCGAGGCCCATTGCTGCCGGATCCGGGCAGGACGAGGCCCGCCGCCTCTAGATTCGCCCACTCGTTGTTGTCATCGGGGTCGGCATCGCCGCCACCACCCATTTCGTCGTTGCCCACTCGTCGTCGTCGTCGGGATCGGCCGTGCCGCCCGCCGCCCACTCCCGGCGCCTCCTCCTCGGCCACGCCGCCCGCTGCTCGGTGCCACCCGCCGCCCGCTCCCGGCGCCTGGCGCCTCCTCCTCGGCCGTGCCAAGAGGAAAGAGAGGGAGTCAACTGGGAGAGAAAGAGTGAGAGAGAGGAGAGTACGAGTGAGAGAGATTGAGGGGTGAGGGGAAAATATCAGAGAGGGGAGAGAGAGGAGAGGAGAAGAGATGAATTTTTTTTTGAAGTGGTGAGGAGGGAAAAGAACTGTTGATATTTTTACATGCGGACCACTTAAGGAGATTTTTGCATGCGGCTCATTAAGGGGAACGCATGCGAAAATAGTCATTAAAAAATTAATGTAAAAATATAAGAACTTCTAATCAAATTTTATGATATTAAATGAACTCATATGAAAAACTTGCCAAAAACAAAGATGTAGAACTCATTGAGATCTACCAATTTTCTTTTGCTCATTTCTGCATCCGAGTTTGATTGAACTATATAAAATTTGAATTTTAAAATGTAAAAAATTCAAAAAAAAATTCGAGTAGTAAATGATTTCAAATGGAAAAGTTGTCAACAACAAAGTTGTATAACTTATCAAGATCGACAACTTTTGTATTGGTCATTTTTCTATATGACTTTGTTTGGATAGTTTGAATTTAAATTTAGATTATGAAAACTTCAAACAACATTTTCAAATACTAAATGATTTCAAGTGAAAAAGTCATCAATAATAAAGTGGTATTACTCATCAAGATCTATAACTTTTGTTTTGGTCATTTCGTCATCTGACAAAGTGATTTGTAAGATTGTTCACAAAATGTACATATCTCTTATATAGTTGATAGAGATATGTAAATTTTGTGAAAATATTATTATCACCTTGTCAAATAAAGAAATAACCAAAATAGAAATTATAGATCTTGATGAGTTATACAACTTTGTTATTGATGACTTTTTCAGCTGAAATGATTTACTACTTCAAAATATTATTTGAAGTTTTGAAATTCAAAATTTTTAATTGATAAAACAAAGTCACAAGAAAAAATGGCCAAAATAGTACTAGTAAGAACACAATAACATGATAGAGCATGATTTTAGAAACATTTAGGAAAAAGAATAATCCAATTTAAAGTTCATATGAGTGAGATACACTAGTTTTAATTTTTTTAAATTTTTCAAATTTTATTTTCGCATATGGCTCCTTAAGACACCTGTATGGAAAAATCGATTTTTCCATGCGGGCGCTTAAGTGAGCCGCATGTAAAAATGAGGTCACCTCATTTTTGCATGTGGACCTCTTAAGAGGCCCGTATGGGAAAATTGATTTTTCTATACGGGCGTCTTAAGGATCCGTATGCGAAAATGCCGCTCGATTTTTGCAGACGCCACTAGTTATGGTCCGTTTGCAAACATAGGTTCTCATAAAAAAATCACTTTTGTAGTAGTGAATCTCAAATGAAACAACTTTCAACTACAAAGTTTTAGATCTCATAGAGTGCTACAATTTTCATATAAAATTTATCATCTTACATTATATGAATGTGTTGTGTTTTTTGAAAAAAATTTAGTGGTGCTCCCACTTTTAAGGGAGGTTATCTTGTATAGAACCATATGTTAATGGAATATTTGAACCTCTAAGCGATCTGAAGTGAAAAATTTCAATAACAAAGTTGTAGATTTCATCGAGACATTTTTTACTTAAAATTTGTCATCATCCAAATTTATAATTTTACTAGAAAAAATACCCGTGCGTTGCAACGGATAAAAATATTTTTAAATCACTATATATTATACTCTTTGGTTTTGGGCCAAAAGCTTATACCTAGTCCTAGACTAGCCCGCTACCTCCCTTTGCTTGACTTTCTTCTCTTTGACTCAACCCATAAATGGAGATGTAGACCCAGCTTGCATAGCTTACTGCCATCTTCAACCTCCGGAAAACAGTCTCGTGTCAGTCTCGTGTCAGTATAATGCTAGAACCGATCCTCCCTATCAAATTCAATTGAATATTTCTTGATCTCCCACAATTGGTTGAGGGCTTTTTGATATACTTATCTCATGTTTCCATTTTTATCAAATCCGAGCTAATCCGTAAATCTCGGAATAAGGATGCAGGCTTTTAAACGGAGGAAAAAATGCGACGAAAGAAAAGCGGAGGGAAAAAGGAAAAAAAAGGCAAAAAAAAAAGACGACTGACAAAAAGGTAAGGGAAAAATGGCGAAAAAAGACGGATGAAGTCTTTCCTATTTTGTTATCTCTACTATTATAAAAATTAAAGATGTTTTTGCCGGTACTTTGGTACGTCATCCGTGTATAAGTCGGTTTTTAAGTTCGTTCGCTTTTGCAAATAAATCTCTGTATTTGAATCAGTTTTTAGGTTTGTTCGTTTTTGAAAATACAAAATGAGTCGTATAAGAAATCTCTTTGAAAAAACTCGCATGCTAATTTGAGATGATCAGACTCCTAACTGCAGCTCATGATTTAAAAAAAAACAAACATTCAAGGGAACTACCACAGTGAATTTCGCCTTAGCTAAACCATATAAAATAATAAGATTAAAATAGCCTTCAGCCGTTGCAACGCACGGGTATTTTTTCTAGTTATATATAGGTATATAGATATAGATTTACAGTGCTCCTATTTTTATAGGTGATTTCCTTACATAAAACTATCCGCAAAATCAATTTTTACATGTGGTTTTCTTAAATACCCACCCATAAAAATAGGTTTTCATATGCCTATGAACGCTGAGACGGCCTCAAACCTTTTTTATAGGCATATTATCCTTTTAGGGTGCCTGTGAAAAGAAAAGCATAGCATCCAGGAAATTTTTTTTATGAAACTGTTGCCGTCAATGAAGCCGCATGAACAATCGACACAAACTAAGGCGGTAAGGCCTTGTTTAGTTTCCATATAAAAATTTTATACCCTGTCACATCGAACGTTTAAACACATGTATAAAGTATATAAATATACATTAAAAAAATAACTAATTGTACATATTGTGATTAATTTGTGAGACGAATCTTTTAAGCCTAATTGCTCCAGGATTTGACAATGTGGTGTTACAGTAAACATTTAATAATGATAGATTAATTAGGCTTAATAAATTCTGACCGATTCTATAACTAGCTTTTTTTTATTAGTGCCCGAACACCCCATGCGACACCCTATATAATACCTGATGTGACACGTATCTTAAAAAAACCCCGTAATTTCCTTGCAAAAGTAACTTTTCATGCTATTTTCATTTGTGCAAATTTCATGAAGACCCACCCATAAGAATAGGTTTTCATAGGTGATCTATAAGCATGTGGCAGCCTCAATCTTGTTCACGGATGCATTTTTTTGGTCACCTATAAAAATAAAAACCTAGCGAATATTGATTTTCTAAAGTAGTGATTCTTTTAAAGAAACAACAAGCTTGTCAATGAAGCTGCTACAGTAACAATGAACACAAATTAATTTCCTTGCTAAAGTAACTTTTCATTATATTTTCATCCGTGCAATTTTCTGCCACCGAATGCATGCCAAATAGGCATAATTATACCATTTCGTCGGCAACATGCAAACTGTTAAAGCACATGGATCATACAGATTTACATAAACTTTCGTGATAATTTAAGGAGCATAATTAGGATGAGTTACATTGTTCTCATGACTACTTCAATACAATGTGCCAACATCTTAACGAGCAACATACTACCAAAATCAACAAAAATCATTGTTGCAGTCTTACAGGCCTAATATATATAGTTCACATATAAATATTTAGCTATCCAAAATTATGACCTAAAACTCGAAAGATTTAACATGTTTAACCAAATATACCACTAAATATTTCCTTGATAGACTCCTCAGAAAAAACACGTTCATCATCATCAGAGTCATCATCGCTCAAGAACATGAATGGGCAGCCGGTGTCAAAGAAGCCAACCTCATATTTAACTTCATCATTCGCAGGGTGCTTCAGAGCAACCATCCCTTGATTCGCGCAACCATGACAATAGCCTAATTTTAAAAACATACACATAAATACATAGAACAACAAAGTTGCAACAAATCTAAAGATATATAACTGTTCATGTTGAACGAAACAAATGAGAAGAAAGACATACCATCATCATGTGATTTCACAGGCCAACATAAATAGAATTTCTTTCCGTATACTTGCTTCACTTCAGCAAAATAACATGTCACTGACCAGTCTTCGGAAGTGGGTTTCTTCATCTTCACTGTGAAGTTATAATGGTGAAAAATCTTCTGATATGCATCCACACTAAAACATTGATACTGAAGCTCATCTAGATGGTATACCACATCCTGATGAAACAATACCTCATAAGTAAACCTTTTCAGCTTTATAACAAGAAAAATAAAACAGATGAAACCACACATACTCTGAATTCATTTTTTCCTTCAATATATTTTTCAAAGGCCAACATGACTTCCTCGCTCATCCATCGTTTTCCGTTCTGAACAATTTCTTCTGTAGACAAATTATGCCTGTTCCAAATTATACACAAATAGACTAGCTGAATACCATCTTTTACAGCGAAGTGTTGCATAATAATTTTCACAAGCATATACTTTTCGACACTTATGAACTTCAACTAGATAACTGCACTGTCTAGATCTCTAGAAGTCTATGGAACATGTTTTACATGTTTAGTGTTGTATAGTGAAATATGTTTCACATGCTGACAACTAACAAGTAAGAACACCAATGGATCAATTATGATTGATTTACTCCTACAACTAATTAATCCTGGGAGGGAAGAGATCAATTTTGATTTGAAACTTACCGTCCTACATCTTCAGCTGCAGGGGAAAGAGACTCTGAATCATGAGATGATTCAGCATCGAACTCACATGGATAAAGCTTAGATGATTCTGGTAACTCTACATTGGGCTGAGCAGCATCTTTGGGTGGGTCGCGGAAGCCATTTATCATAGCTGCGAATCCCTCCCTAAGATCATCAAATGTGTGTTCAGCCAGGTACAAATGTATTTTCCGTTTCCTCTCGGACCTGCATCAGATCACACCCAAGAAATTATAAATATGAATTTTATGCAAAAGAGTAATGTAATTACAGAGCAACCAACAATGGATGATCATACATAACATATCAATCATGGTTGGGACTTGGGACTTGAGAAGTTCTTACCTTGGCGACAAAGCTTCCTCTACATCTGGGAGTTTGGCAGTTGCAGAATCAGGTAAATCACTATCCATGCTACTAGCTCTCACTGTAGCCCTAGATCAGAATAATTTAAATCGAAAGTCCGTCAACATCTATCCCAATTTATACAAGGAGCATAAAAAGGTAAGTGGTTTTTATCAGAAAACACTTAAAAGTATACTGCTCATATCTTGATTCAGGAATTATCAATTACTTTGTGAGATTTATGGTAGTGATTCTGCAACAAAAGAGATGCTAAAAGCCTAAAAGTCAAGTAGACTGATAGACCAATCTGAACTGAATAAGGAATAATGAACAATGTGACTTTTATCCTGAAAGCAGCAAGCCTGCAAGTGAAAATGAGGCAGTTGCTGCTAGTGTGCATAGCACATAGTGAGCTGGCATTTTTAAGAGCTTGAAATGGTTCTTTCATCAGAAGTCACTTTTAAACTGAATGAAGAAACGCATAACATCACTTTTATTCCAAAAAATAATTTCATACAGCAAGCAGCAACCCTGGAAGTGAAAATGAGGCAGCTGTTGCTAGTATGTATTACACATAGTTAGCTGGCTCTTTTAAGAGCCTGAAAGGGTTCTTCCAATAGAAGTAAATATTAAACTGTAATCATGTTGTACTTCTATCAACCATGTGCTTTCTACTTCTATTCATCATTTCACCACCGGTGGTGAACAAAGAATTATGGTGGGCTGTCAATATGGTGATGTCCACAAACTTTGCAGATCTAAGAGCATGGCGTTAACACTTGGATTCATGATGGAGGATATAAAACAGGAGTCTTTTATGAACCAATAAGCCCAGAGGTGGTTGGCCCGCATGGGCTGCCATCTGAATCCTATCAGGTGCTTCTGGAAATAGGTAAAATGATCTAAATATCAATTTGATAATTCTCTAAAGAGGGTTTGCGGAAAATTATTAGAGATTTCACTCTCCTCACTCGTTTGATTGCTCATACTATGGCTTGGTTGATCTGGGTTTGGTTGTTTCTAACTGTGCACACAGTTTTCCTTGCATTGTATCAAATAGGACCAACCTGTAGATGGCTCCAAGTCAGAGTGATCAGAAGGACGCCTTGGGCTAGGACAAGATATATGGCCACGCTATAGAGGATGAAGTAAAGAAAAATCTGTAATTATTATATGATTTTCTCCTAACATAACTTAGATTTATGACCCTTGGAAGTGGATTGGGAGTTGTCCAAAACATATCAGATGTGATGGGGATAATAACCACCCCATTGCTTCAAAAGAATCGAGGACATACCTATCAGCTGAATCAAGTGCAGAGGGTGAATCATTCAGCGACAGTGTCTTGAATTTTGGCATGTCTGTAGTAGTAGCACCAAGCTCACTATTGCTCACCTCACTTGCATCCTTCTCAGCCCTGATCAGACCATAGTGTTCAGATATTGTCAAGGTATTGAAAAATGGGCAAAATATTAGTTTTTTTTAATTAAAAAGAAACACACATACAGTGATTCAGTTTGTGGCTTGACTCGTCCTCGTCTGCCTTGGGATCGCTTGGGGCGGTCTGAATAAAGAACACTTTGCCGAATAAGAGTTCTAGCTCCAGCTACTGTATGTCCATGTCTCCTGGCAAATTCTGCTCGTCCTTGTCTCCTGCCAAAGTTGTAAATTTTAGACAAGTTTTACCAACAACCGTATCTTGTTCTATATACTTCTGAGGTGATAAATGGTGTTATTTGTTCATTCCTTTCATAAGGAGAAGGTGTCAGCTTAGACACCCTTATGGCCAGATGTCACAACGCTACTTCCTGGCCAGGTTGAAAAAGCATTCAGTGCAGAACACCTCTAACTCTCTAAGCGCTTATAATCCCAATAGCCAATCAAAATATCTCAGCGCCCAGAAATCACCACTCGGCAGGAGCACAACATGTCATGTGTGGAAGATTTGTTCAACTCAGAAATATTTGTGGAGAAGGAAAATTCCCTTCAAAACTCGCAATAAACATTTCTCTCCGGTGACTGCTACTTATGTGGGAAAAAGGAGGGGGACTCGCAATAAACATTTTGCCACAGCCCTAAGAATAGGAATATGTGCATTTTTCTTAAAGTTGTGGTTTAGATTGCAATACACCAAAGAATGCTCAGCATATTATGCTGTTGCAGGGTCAATTAGGTTGAATATGAAAACAAGATGGCTGCTGGGGGGTAATATGCATATCTGAACCGTTTATTACCAACTAAAAAATAATTTGTGAGTAAAACTTTTACATGTGTGTACTTAGCGATTGGAAAGGAAATGCTGTAAAATAAACTACGATGAAGAAAACCACAAAATTAAGTCTCAAAATTCAAAATTTGGCTTATAAGCATATTCATAAGCGAAACAATGCTGCTGCAAAAGTGGTTCATTGACAGAAATAAACTGTGAATCGACCTTGCACGACACAATTGCTCCAACATTTTCTACTCAAAATTAGTTCTTATGTGTGTGTCTGTTTCAGTGTGGAGGCTCGACCTCCTCCTCTGGCCCACTGCAACGGAGAGGGGGAAGGAGAAATGGAGGGAGGAGGTAGCTCACCACTTTCGGTCAGAGGGAAATGCTGCTGAACCTGGACGAACGAGGTCGTCCATGTACTCCTCCAACTCTTCCTCTGCCGAGTCGTCTTCCATGGAAGCAAGAACAGAGAATCGGCTTTTCCTAGGACGGCGATCGGGCACGCCTCCCCGGCCAGCTCGGCCGCCGGTAGCAGGGCCGCCGCCGCCGCCGCCATCGCCAACTCCGTCCATGGCGACAGCGAGAGTTTGGGGAATTTTGGTTCTAGGGTTTGGGGTCGAGTTTGGTTCGCATCGCACCGCATCCAAATTCCGACCGATCACCAAATTGGAGCCGTCTTGCGTGCACGTACGGCTTCACGTATATTCCTTCTTTCTTGAGAGGATTTCTTTTATGTTTTGGCGAGAATTCGTCTGGAAAATTTTGATTCCTTTTTTCCGTAAAATTTGAATGCCTCGTAGGAGTAGTCCGGCACAGGTTCAAACAAATTTAAATTTAGGCTATCTATTGGAGCCTATTTTCAGTTTAGGAAATCCAAAAATATTTTTTTTGGCATTAACTGAGAGATACATTTTAATAAATTTACCTAAGAGATACATTTTATCTCATTTTCATTAGCAATTTCATCAATAAATTTGTTTCTTAATTTTGAAATAAATTAAAACTCAATTAATAATATAATGGTTTTCTTGGTTTACGTTCGTACTTCATGTTTATTATCTTTCATCTTCTGGAATTCCCTCTCTTAAAATAAGTTATATTTTAAAGACCGGCCTATTAGGATGGTAATAATCTACTATTTTTGTCCCAAAATATCATATTACGAGAGAATTTTAATAGTGGTGGAGTAAGATCAAAGTATATCTATATAAATCAATACTCTGCAGAAAAAAATAGTTTTAATAGCATGACGCCACTAGTATCGGCACCCAACGGATTACGAGCAACCCCTCCTATCTTCTCTTCTCTGTAAAACCATTGTTTTTTTCTCATTAAAAAACCTTTTGTTTCTTTGCAGCAACTGGCTAGGAATTTCTTTTATAAATCTTGACTTGAAAATTTTCAAATCTCGACTTAAAAGTTTTTAAATCTCGAGTTAAAAGTTTTCCAATCTAAGTTGAAAGTTTTCAAATCTCGAGTTGAAAATTTTCAAATCTAAGTTGTAAGTTTTCAAAAATTTTCTTGCAAATTTAAATTGCGAGTTGAAAGTTTTTAAATCTCGAGTTGAAAATTTTCAAATCTGAGTTAAAAGTTTTCAAAATTTGTCTTACACTTTTAAATTTTGAGTTGAAAATTTTCAAATTGAGTTGAAAGTTTTTAAAATTTGACTTCAAAATTTTCAAATCTAACTTGAAAAGTTTTCAATTTGTTAGTAGAAAAATCTTCCTGAAAAAAGAAAATCTTATCTTATTTATTGTTATTATCTACTTAGTTAGACTAAACTTTCAGAAACCCTCGCCGCCAACGCGGACGCGCGCGTTAGTTTTTACGCATTTAGTGTACTTTTTTTTTTGCAAGAATTCAGTATACTTTGAGTCCCTACGAATAAAGAAAGACTACGAATCGAATCAACCATCATGCATCATCGCATATGTATTAGCTGTGTGCGTACCGGTGATGTGCTGACTCATCAACAAGTAGCGGCGGCGGCGACGACTCCTCCGGTATTCCTCCGGTGGTTGGCCGCTCTGACGACCTCATCGACGACTGTGTAGAGCCAAGCGATATCTGTCGCCTACCCTAGCTAGATTTATGGATATTTTAATTAAATTAGTTTTTATCCCTTCCCAGCCAGATTCTGGCCACATATACCAATGAGTATATATGTGGGGAATACTAAATAGCTGTCGTATGATTTTTGATAGCTAAATCATTTATGTTTCAATATATTTAGGACCGTTGTTTCATACGTTGTAGCAAAATGTTTCACGAGGTGATTTACTTGTGTTGCAGCTTTAAAAAAGATTGAAACATCTTCTATCTACTTGGTGAAACATTTACAGTGTTTCAGCTTTTTAAAAGATTAAAACATTTTCGATCTACTTGGTGAAACATTTTTTATCTACTTGGTGAAACATTCGGAACCGTTGTTTCGTATGTTGTAGCAACATGTTTTATGGGGTGATTTGATTGTGTTCCAGCTTTTATAAAAGATTAAAACATTTTCGATCTACTTGATGAAACATTTTTGGTCTACTTGGTGAAACACTGCATGATAAAAGACTAAAAAATCATTCGAATCCTATATAGACAGTCCCTTATATATATATACCCGTATACGAGTCAGAACCGAGTTCTTATGATTCTGTCTGAAACGGAACAATAATCGATCAAATATTTGTCAAGGAAATGGTCAGAAACAGAGTAGAGAGAATGGCTTTGAAATGTCAAGGAATGAGGTCAGAGGGAAATGCCGCTGCCATCGCCATCCCCGTCCATGGCGACAGCGAGAGTTTGGGGAATTTTGGTTCTAGGGCTCTTTCACTGTCAGCTGCCTCATGGAGGCTAAAGAAAGAAGGGGAAAGAAAAAAAAGAGAGAGGGGAGAGACTTTTGTATATTTGTTTTCCGGAAGCTAGCTTTTGCCCAAAATTATTATGAGATCAAATAGAAGCATCACATTGGTTGAGCACACTGAAATTTGATCATAATAACCAAAAGTAATTTATTTATATTTAATATTTATATAATTGTATTTTCATGGTTTAAATACGAGTAACATGGCGTGCATGTAGCTAGGTTGAATACACGTGGCGAGCAACAAAAGATATTTCAGAATTAAAACCCTTAATTGGCACTTGTATCAACCGTTAGCGATCCTAGAGATTAAGGCCTTATTTGTTTCAGCTTAATATTATTGTAATCTAGATTATTGAGTTAGATTAATATAAGCTGAATTATAATACGCTAGCCTAGTATAAGCTATGAGTTGTTTGTTTCTCTGGATTATTGGAGATATGGATTGTTGGGTTTAAAAATCTAATGTCTATAGCTATTTGTTAATCCTTTGTCACTGTATACAACAAATACATAATCACTGAAAAGAATATATAGCAATATCAATATTGTGACTTGGATTACGACGACAGCGGCAGCACAGAGGAGGATTACGGCGACAGCGGCAGCACAGAGGAGGTAGATGCACGGAGTGGGAGGAGGAGACGGCGGTGGTGGTGGCACTGCTTGGGGAAGAAGCCGGGGCACAGAGTAGGGGTGGTAATGATGCTACTTGGGGAACGAGCCAAGGAAAGGAGTTGTGGCGCGGAGTAGGGGTGGCGGCTGCATGGTCGTGTGAGGAGCCGAATTCGCGCGCGGTTGGGGATAGGGGATGTGGATGCGGTGCGACTGGGGGATGAAAGGGAATGCACGCTTGCCAAGAAAAGAGGCGATTCTATCTATTCGGTTTGATGGCAGTGGTGGGTAATTTGCGTAAAGTTTTTAGGGGTAGTGGGTCTTTAGCCACCTAATAATTTAAAAAAAAAATTTTAGAGGAGATTACCAGATTATAATAATCTGGCTATAATAATCTATTATAATAATTTACATGTTTATTTCAGATTACACCTAATAATCCAGATTATTATAATTCTAAGCTGAATCAAACAGGCATAAGTTGAGCAATAAAAAAACAAGGCTAATTTTCATGAAACTCCACTTATTATGATCCAAGTTATATGAAATAATCAATAGTATGGTTTTGTGAAATCTAAGATCATAATGCATGGAGTGACGTGCCAAAAGCAATGTGGTTTTGTGTAAATTGTATCATGAAGGTGATTTTACGAAATTTACTCTAACCGTAGAATTTGAGTTATAAATTCAAAAATTGCTTATGATTAGTGTAGTATGTACCTTGCGCCGAGTGTACGAGATGATGAGGAGCCGTTAACTTGTGGCAGCTGCTGGTGGTCACGAGTTGCAGCAGCAGGAGGGCTAACGTGTTCAGCGCCTGTGTGCTCCATATATTAAACCTGTCGATCGGAATCAGCTATGTACGATTTTGATTCTCCTCCTCTTACTGCTTCTTCTTCTTATTTATTATTTTAATTATTATAATTATAAACGAGAGTACGTGCCGATCGATATAAATATCATATCCGAGCAACAAGGTTGCCGGATTTGATGATCGGGGAGCAGTAGGTTAATTGATCTGTTCTTTCATGGAGAAGAAGAGGTCACTATTTCTATTCAGAATTGGATTTGATTTAATTCCAAGATAAAACAAAGCCAGCTGGTACGTATCAACATATGTATCCCACAGATCGTTCCTGTACTCAACTCTGAATCAGACGAACATCAACCATGGAACAATTAAACTCCACGATTTCCAGCAAGAAAATTCAGAAACAATGAATATCTTATTATCATCACAAAGATGCAGAATGATCAATTTCCTTTATATGAAAAGGCCCAATGTATTCCCTTTCGTTTGGTTCCCGTTAACTGAATTAGTCCAGATCAAACAGATTCGATTTGGTTTACCCCCTTACGTGATCAAAGCCAAAGAGTAAGATGAGTAATTAAATTCTGTTTCTCAAATAAACATACACATACTAGTACTCTTGAGGCAACGATTGTGAACACCTTCTTTTTTTCTTGATACGATGTAGTATATACGTGTCCATATATATAGAAATAATATATACAAAGATGAATCGAAATAATAATTTAAATGTTTCAGCAAAAAACAACAGAACAAACTGAGTTTAATAAATTTTCTCCCCTGCAATCCTCTGTAATTTACCTTTCAAATTCGCCTGAATTAACCTACGGGGCGACCTATGTATATATGTACGTATATACGTACGGGCTTCGTATATATACGTCGATCAGCTAGTGCTTGCCTCGGTGGCGCGCGCCCTTGGTGAGCACGGCGACGGAGACGGCGGCGGCGGCGAAGGCGCAGATGATCGCCGACGTGGTGACCCTCCAGCAGAAGGCGCCGGCGGCGTGGCAGAACTCCCCGTTGACCCACCGGCCGGCGACGGTGTCGGCCCCGGCCACCCCCAGGTACAGCGGCGCCATCCTCCGCACGGCGAACACCGCGCCGGCCGCCGAGAAGAGGAGCCCCATCGTCACCACGTCCAGCAGCGCCACCGCCCACCCCGCCGCCGCCTCCCTCACCACCGACAGGTACAGCGCCGCCGCCGAGCACACCGCCGACACCACCGCCGCCACCACGAAGTACCTGACACCAATCTCAAACCAAATCAACCTCATGCAAATTAAGCTAGCTATCATATCAATGGAGCCCTAGCTAGCTAGGTTTTAAGCTGCGTGCGTACACGAAGGCGGGGTATTTGGTGTAGGAGACGGCGCCGCCGTAGTTGAAGGGGAAGGCCTGGCTCGCCGTGGCCATCACGACGGCGGCCGCCACCGACAGCCCGACCACCGCGATGCGGAAGAAGAGGCTCACCGCCCTCGCCGCGCCGTCCATCTCGGTCATCGCCGGAGATGACAGAGACAACCAACACAAGCAAACCCCAAAACAAGAGATCGATACGATAATGGCGACAGGCCAATCACTCTGAATATATATTACTAATTATTCAGACATTCAGAGAACTGCGTTCTAGGTGGGCAAGCAACCGTATGTGTATCTTTTAACTCACGTCGTCAAAGATCATGAATAATAATTGCATATGCCTCTTGGATTTAGAAATTAGTATCGGCAGATCTCTGAAACATGATCACGTCCATACGGAAAATTAAACTGAACCCAGATGCACCTAGATTTGCTATATTTTTATACCACATGAAGAAGAGAGATTTTGCATCGTGTGCATTGGATGATGATGAAGAAGAAGTTTGAGCTAGGTTCGTTACAAGTTGGTGAGCGAGATAGACACAACTACTGAACTGCAGCTAACTACTTATATGCGCTTGTCTACATCAAATTAACCTTAAATACCTTTAAACTCGATTGCTGTGTCCTTTGCGAGAAACAACGGTCGCTTGTAAACTGGGACACGTCCATCAGGAATTCAGAGAAAAGCCTTTTGTTTATTTCAAGAGTGGTTCAACGGCCGAACGACATCGATCGATCGATTTGGACTTATTTGTTATAATCAGTATATATACATGTTAAAAACATTAGACAACTTTTCCGTCAAATCGAGTCGTTACACAAGGATTTGACGCAATTATATAATTAATATATCTCAAATTCGTTTGCAGAAAAAGCTAACCGCAGAACAAATATACAGATTCAAGTTTAGTTCAGATAATTTTTTCCATGGTTAGGCATCCAGGTATTTTTCACATTTTTTCTGGACAGATTTTTTTATACTTCATAGTAACTTCATGAATTTGGTTTCAGCGAAGTCAACTAATTGGTCTCCATCGTCACGCAAACGTAACTGAAACGGCCGTACCAGTTTGTCATAGTTATGTGGTATGAAACGTAAGATAGCTATCCTATAGGCTTATTTTGCCTCCTGTCAAACTCGATGATTACAAAACGAGGATTCATTCAAACTGGAATAGTTCTTCATAAATTATATTTTTTCTGTCAAGAATACTATATTCAGTATTTTAGTGTAATAAGTGAAACGCAGTTTAACAGTTTCATGTAATTAATCATTGTCCTTAACCTTGGCCATCTCAAATTACTGATGTCATGGCATTAGCAGCAGTTCATCACTGTTGCTACTTTAAAGGCACTATAGTTTATACTACGTACCTATGAAAACAAAGAAGCAAGATTATTAACAACATGAAACAATCCAGCAACTTGTTCACAGCCTTTGTTTTCCAGCAACTTGGGCATAGAAAAGCCCAGCCTTGAAAAGGCTAATCCTAAGCCCAGCCCAGGAGTATGATAAGCCCTTTAGGCCCAAAGCCTGTCCAGCCCAGCAATGATCTGTCTTGTATTTGTGTAACCAGTGCAACCCACAATTGATTTGTTTTCTTTGTAGCTTGATAGTTAGGCGGTCCCCGAACATGAGAAGAAGTTTTTTTTTTCATTTCCTACAAAAATTAAAGCCATTACTATAAAAATCCACATTGCATGGACATATTATTTTTTAGATAAAATGAATCTTTCGCTAAGTAATAAAATTAAATAAAATTTTGCGGTGCTTAAAAAATACCTAGAGATACTAAAATTTTACACCAAAACTTTTGGTATCTCAAAGTATCTAGTACTTAAAAATACCAAGATTTACACTAGAAAATATGGTTTCTAACCTGCGATATTTTTCTAAGGATAGTAAAATTAGCCTAAAATTAAAGTATATATATAGTACCTTCAATATAAACGAGCTATATATTGCCCTATTGGCTACTCCCTCCATTTTAATATGAATCTGGACAACATCTTGGAATGGAGGGAGTACTAGCTAAAACAATTATGCTTTATTGTAAGTACTTGCACGTAGTGGCTAGAACAACTTCTTTCTGGTTGCTTTGATGTACTTGCACATAGTGGTATAGCAACTTCCTCTCCTAACTGCAGGGATTTAGGGAGTACCTGATTTTTCCGTTGAGGCAGTTTATAAAATACAATCCTTCTTCCTAGTACATGTTTGTTCCTATACCTAATGAAAATATATATATGCAGAAGATTTCGGACCCTTGCTGTTCACAAGTTAACAGTACAAGTACTTAATTATTTTTTAAATAAAACTATATATCAGTCTCAATGATTTTCCATTATATTGGATAGGGCCGGCCGGCTAGAAACGTGCCATTTAGTGTCTTGTACGCAAGCTGTCGATCAAATGATTGTTGAGAGCATGGCCATGGAGAAATTGAATGTTCTGTGAAGGAATATAATTTACCTTTTGTTTAGTCTCAAATTGTATATAGATGAGAAGATGAGACTTGATCATAGACGACTTGGATTACTTCAAGTGGGTATTATTTTTTTCTTGCATGAGAAAGTACAGGTCATCTAAAGTTGTGTGAACAGAAAAGGATGTGAGGCTTGTTTACTATTGAATGGTAGTTAGAGTTGTCAAGTACAGAGGGAAGGGCTACTTGGTGGTCACTCTCACCAGAAAAGAAATTGCAAACTGGGGTTGAATAAATGGATTATTATTTTGTTTTATTCCTCCTACTCCCTTTTTTTATGATGCAGACTCTTTAGTCAATGGCTGCACAGGAACAAATTAATCAGGCAATTAACCTAACTTTCTTTTTCTGAAAATTAAATTCGGTTAACAACTTTAACTTGGAAATTTATTAATTCCTAGGAAGATTTGTATACAAGCTAATTAAATTACTTTTAACAGTTTGGTAAAGAAAACGACAGGATCAGCATAATAGCTTCAAAAAGTTCACATCAAAATAAGATTTCTGAACAAAGTTCATATCTGCTTGTACTGATCCCTTTCTACCTTATCCAATCTCTTTTCTCTTACATAATCTTTATGTCTGCTACTTATAAAAAAATAAAAGTTGCTTCCAACTGATCTTTCATCTGTCGTTCATCCCATATGCCGCTGCATCCAACGACCTCCTTAATTCGATCTCTCTTCGGAAAATCACTATATTTCAAATTAATGTATATACTTTTGGCCATCATGTTCTTATAATCTTAAACATTTAGATGTCACATCATTAATCTTAGTTTTAGACGAATATAACAGATAACTCAGAAGGAGATTAATTAATTAATTGACCCAACAATATATTAATCTCTTTGCAGTTACAAACTTCATCTTCTTCACATATAGAGATCAACTAATGGTGGCAATGGCAGCCATGGCCACATCTCGGCTCCGGCTTGCGTTCGTCGGAGACCGGCACGTCCTTCAAGTACAGCGACACCGACAAGGCGACGCCGGCGGACAGCGAGGCGGCGCCGGAGGCGCGCACCCGCAGGCAGAACGCACCCGCCGCGGCGCAGACGCCGGCGACCCTCCGGCCGCAGGTGCCGAAGTCGTCGACGGCGAACGACAGCGCCGCCGACGAGTAGAGCAGCACCTGCGCCGCCGTGTCGACGAGCTCGGCCAGCGACGCCGCCGCCTTGGCCTCCCCGGCCCTGCCGCTCGCCTCCAGCCACACCGCCGCCGCCTGCAGCGCGGCGCATATCACGGTGGCGGCCAGCGAGTACCTCAGCGAGCTGTAGTCGCTGTAGGAGACGCCGCCGCTCGTCGGAGCGGCGCCGCCGGCGGCGGGCTGCGCGGCGGCCGTGGCCGTCATCACCGCCGACACCACCGACAGCGCCACCGTGGCAATGCGCAGCGCGAGGCTGGCGCCACCGCGGCCTGAGCAGCTAGAGCTAGACTTGGCACGAGCCATGGATCAAGTAGCTCAAGCTCACTCCAGGATAAGGCTATGCTTGCATAAGCAGAAGTCTCAGTATTAGCTAAGCTGAGCTGAGGCTGAGCTAGCTACACCAAATGGGCAACCTCTAATTAATTACTTCTCTCATCCTAAAATATAAGCATTTTTGATCTTTATAAAAGTTAAATATTTTTTAAAAAAGTTACGTACATATTATGATAGTTCGTTTAATGATAATACCATAATATTAAATTTACATGATTAATCTTTTTAAAATTTTTTGCTATCAATAGTCAAAATTTAAAAAGTTTGACTTGGCACTATTCTAAAAATGCTTATATTTTAGGACGGGGGAGTACTAATTAATAAATGCTGAATTATATTAATTTATTTGTTAATCCAGGACCGCGGTTAGATAATTAGATTAGGAGAGAAGTTAACTAATGCAAATGAGCGTATTAGATGAAGGCTACATGGTAGTAATTAACAGACAGCGATCGATCGATCACTGTCAGGAGCGCTAACTAATAAAACTCAAGTAGTCAAGTTGGGCAATGATTAATTCGAAGCCAGCTTACATGATCCATTGACTTGTCATGCTAAGCAACGTTTTGGCCCCCGGTTTGGACTGATTGGCCACGTTCAACTGAAAAATCATTATTTTTTTTTCTTCTAACAACTTTTATGTTGTATATGTATTTCCCATAGACGATTATAGCACGCATTCTTATCTAAGGTAGGGAGTTGTTTGTGCTCATCATAACATCAAGAGAACAAGCTTGAATTTTTGGTTAATACGCGGCTAATTAAATCCACAGTTCGGTTCATGTCTCGATCCATTAACCACCAAAATTAATCTAATATGTCACCTTGGTCATCAAAGAAGAAGGTGACATGGTGATAAAGACATGGTATATGTGATACAATGGTTGAGGCAAGAGAAGAGACAGGAGTAGATATAGAACGATGGGAGGTTAATTAGTGAAGTATCTTCCACAAGGGATCAAGCTAAGGAGCCCGCTGAATATAATGACATACTCACTCTGTCAAAAAAAAACTTAACCTAGGGGTCTTCTCCTAGTACAATTAATCTAGACTAACCTTTATCCAGATTTATTGTTCTAGGAGGAGTCACATCCCCTACCCCTCCTAGGTTAAGTTTTTTTTTTTTAAGATAGAGGGAGTAGGAAAGAAGGACAATATAGAGAGATAAGACTATATGAAAAGCATGTTTTTTTTTCTCTACTCATCTATGTGAAGCTGTGCCGAAGATCGAACGGTTATGAATAAACTACTGACGTGGCTGATTAATGAAGTTACTGGAATCTCAGCAACAATGTATACATGATAATATAGTATGCATGTGACTCAAATTGTTGTAGTGGCCATCGGAATTCATCACATTGTGTTCAATTTGAATCCCAAGTAGACATAATGTTCAGTCACATGAGACATTGAAGGTTACTACTGTATATGGGCGTTCTCCATTCACGAAAGATCGATGTATATATAGTACACAATCTTCATTTCTGTTGACTACGCACTACGGTCAAAGTGCACAGAAGAAAAGCATTACTCTTACTGAGGATTAAATGACTAAGATGTTTTAAATTAATTTCTCGTGGATGATTGGCCTGCATTCTTAGATAGAGATTTTTTGTATATGCTTAAGCATAAAAGAAAGAATTTTGTGTTTTTGTCTAGCTAATTAATTAAAACCAAGCTAATTAGCCTATTAATTAGTTGGGGGTTCCCTGTAACAATCAGCCATCAAAATTAATCAAACGCCACTTTGGTTGATTGATGATAGCAAGATATGGTAGTAGGACACATATATAAGGTGAAACAGCTAGCTGACACCAGGAAGAAAACAAAGAGAAGGCATCAGCCAAGTTTGAAGTTAACATAGTGGTCATGGATTTGATGAACAAAGGAAATGACGTAGGTGATCACGAAAGCGATGTAGAAATTAAGAGAGGAGTAAACGATAGGACAAGTGACAAACGATGAACCAGCACTTTTATCTCGATTCACGAATTAAACATTTAGTAGCTAGTACAGCACAAATACTTTTTATTTCTGTCCATTTCAATGATGAGAAAAATTGGTCCGTCAAAGAAAAAAAAAGTATATATATTTATATTTCATAATACTCCATCTGTTTCAGGTTTATAAGACGTTTTGACTTCAAACTGCTTTAAGTTTAACCCAGTTTGTAGAAAAAAGTATTAACATTTCCAACCGAAGACAAATTTATTATGAAAATATATTCAATTATTGATTTGATGAAACTAATTTAATATTATAAATATTATTATATTTGTCTATAAAGTTAAACTTGAAACAGTTTGACTTTTACCAAAATTAAAACGTTTTATAATTTGAAACGGAGGGAGTACGAGATAATTTTGTTTGTTAATTATGATCGCCTGCAATAATGATTCCACTTGAACATAATTAATTAGTCAGAGAATGATCGATACAAATCGATGCAAGGTCATAGCCGCATGTTCCCGTCATTGCCGGCTTAAGCCATGGCAACTATTTTTAGTCGTAGACTTGTAACCGAAGTTAGTTGGGAAGTCTTCGCCCAGTTCATCACATGCACCACCTGTCAAACTACTATTACAGTACACACCGATCGATCACATATTACAGATTCCATCACACACTTAATTACATTACATCAGTATTAATTATATATATCACATGCTAATGTAATATGGAAAATTTCATTGCAAGTCGATCTGCATCCATGATCCATGCATGGTAATTAATCAAGCAAAAACCAAACAAAATAAAACACAGTGACACACACAAACATTAATTAATTACAACAAGTTTTCCATGATACAAATATAGCTAGGCCACTTGATTATATTACTGGCCTCTCATGAGAAATGCATGCATGCATGGCTTGTTTTTTTTTTTTTGGTTTTCTTTTGTTTGAGAATATATGGAAAATTAATCAAGCGACGATTAATTTATCTAAAAATCTCGTATAAATTTCTCGATTATAGAATTAAATGTACCCTAGCTAGAGAGCTCGACTAATGCTTGCTATGGCAGCCATGGTGGCAAGGGGTTGACTTGTCGGAGTCGGAGTCCGACCCGCATCCGCCGCCGCCGCCTTCCTTCTTCTTCCCGGAGTCCGGCCAGTGCTTGACGATCTCGGCGACGAGCAGGGCGACGCCGGCGGCGAGGGAGACGTACATGGCAATGTGCACCTGGTTGCAGAAGTTGCCGGCGGCGGCGGTGGTGCAGACGCCGACGCGCTTCCCCACGGCGCAGTACGACATGTCGCCGGCGGCGAACGCGGCGGCCGTCGCCGAGTAGAGCAGCACCGGCACGGCGGCGTCCAGCAGCGGCAGGAGCACCTTCGCCGGCGTGCCGTCCTTCTTCTTGCAGATGGTCAGGAAGATGGCGATCGCCTCCATGAACGCCCCGATCGAGCTCGCCACCACCAAATACCTGCAATTCAAACATAAAATACCACGCATAAATATACAAATATTATCCTACAAGTATTTTTTGTGTTTTGTACAACTAAATTTAATTTAATTTGTGCGTACACGAAGGGGCCAAAGTCCTTGTAGGTGATGGTGTGGAGAGGGCCGCCGTAGTAGAGGAAGATGGTGCACTGGCTCGCCGTCGCCATGAGCGCCGCCGCGGCGACGGCGAGCCCGAGGACGACGATGCGGAGGGCGAGGTTGACGCAGTAGAGCGCGCCGCTTGACGAGTCCTTCTTCTTCTCGCCCTCACACATGATTGCCTACTTAATTAATTACTCTCTCCTTGCTTGATCCAATGAAGAAGAAGAGAAGAAGAAGAAGAAGAGTAGTATAGTATAGCTAACTAAGTATGCAAGCTAGCTAGGGTTGCAAAAAGTTGTTGTTGACTTGATGAGTTTGATGAGAGAGTTTGAGATGAGATGATGAGTATTTATAGATGGATAGATGTGTGAATTAGGCGATGATTTTATAATAAGCTAGTTGGTGTGATGAGGAGGAGGTGGTAGTCAAATACTCAAATTTGTACATCATCACTAGACTAGCTATTACATGTGCGTGTGATTGAGGAGGTTGATGCTTCAACTAACGTTAGCTAGCTTGAGCCCTACTAATTAATACTCAAGCTCCAGCACACATATTATTGCTGTGCTTCCTAATGAATTGTTACAGGATCTCTCTTATTCGTTGGAGTAGTTATTAATTACAAACCTGGCTTAATTTGATATGGATATATGATTGATTGATTGATTGCCCGTATATAGTTAATTTCTTACTTACCATTTAATTTCTTTCCACGACCAAACCCACTATTTTTTCATTAATCATTGATGGAGGGGACATGATTCAGATCAATGATTAATGTTTCGCTGTATTTTCTTCTTGTGAGTCACAGATGGATTTTTTCTTCTCTCTCTCGAGGGAAAATTAATTCAGACTTCACAGAGTGTTTGATAAGATGCTGGAATCGCATTAGCCCAGTTATGTAGCTGGGCCTCTGCTTTGATTGACGGCCGATTAGCACAGAACAAAGACTTCCTGATATCTCAGCCCATGATCACTCTTGGCCCATCAATATCACCCATCTCGAGGCTAATGACATCACTAGTAGTGACACCATTGACCATATCCATAAGCAAAGCACACACTATGATTAAAACTACATTTACAATCATGACATTATTTGCCAAAGAACAACTTGTCTGACATTAACATGTACCAAAATCGTGTAGGACTCTTTGAGATTGACATCTCTAATAATCTACTCCCAGAAATTAAATGCATGGATTACATCCCAGAAAATTAAGAAAAATTACATTATACTCCCTCCATTTCATAATATAAAACATTTTAGTTAAATATGACACATCATAATACAAAAAATCTAGACGGACGATGTCTATATGTCAAGTTCACCTAAAATGTCTTATATTATTAGACAGACGAGTACTAGTACACTAGTACTTCATTCTACTGATTTACTGACGGCTTGTGCAACTCTGACGTCATCAGTCTGACGAGGTGGGCCACAGGGAGAACGGCAGCGAGACGTCCCTGAAGACGACGGCGAGGCCGACGGCGGCGCTGCCGGCGAACGAGAGGAGCTTCGACTGGTGCACCTGGCCGCAGAAGCGGCCGGCGCCGGCGCCGCAGGCGTTGATCTGCGGGCCGTACGCCGACACGGCGGCGAACGCGCCGCCGGTGGCCGTGTAGACGAGCGCCTGCACGGCGACGTCGATCACCACGAGGAGGATCCCGGGGAGCTTGCCCTTGAACCCCTCGTCGTCGTCGTCGCCGCCGCCGGTGCTCAGCCGCAGGTAGATCGCCGCCGCCTCCAGCATGGCGGCGGCGATGTTGAAGCCGACGAGGTAGACGAACGGCGGGAAGTCCTTGTAGGTGATGGTGGCGACGACGCCGTTGAGCTGGACGACGGTGCACTCGCTCGCCGTCGCCATGACCACCGCCGAGGTGAGCGCCAGCGCCAGCGTCGACAGCCGGAGGAGGAGGCTCACCGCCTTCGATCCGTTCGGCTCGTCGTCGCTGACCTGGCACCCGTACGACATCACGACGACGACGACGACGACGACGATGCACGTTGCAAGCAAGCTAGCTAGATGATCAACATCAAATTAAAATGACGATCAAATTAATCAATTTCGAAAATCCACGAACAAATCTCCATTTATCGTCAGAGAAATACTAATAATCAATCAGGGCGTGAAATTAGCATGCATGGTGACATGATGATCCAGAATATCATGATCGATTCACTTAGTAGGCTAGGCAATACTATATATACAACATGCTTGATGTTACACAAGGCAATTGATTAATATTTGTGATTAGTTTTCATGCTAGTAATAATTCTTTTATTCTGAGCATGCATGCATGCATATGCATATGTAAGTTAGAGATGGACAATTAGAATATTGTTCTAGTTGATGCAAAAAAATGTCTGGAGCACGAACTATATATAATACATAAACATATATGGAGTAGAATATATATAACAGAGCTGAAAATACAAAATTATTGTACCTTGTAAATTATTAGCTGATGATGAGGTCGGTCGATCACTTTGATCTGATAATAAAAATGGATCTCAGGGAGCAATGTATTTATATATGCACACGCAAGTATGTGAATGCATGTATCTAGCTGTAGCTTGGAAGAGTGACCGTGACCCACACTTGTTGGCGCGTCCACGTCGGCGTTGACTAGAGTCTAGAGCTCGCTGGGTCAATACATAGCTCGACTGTTTTCTTTTTCTAAACATAATTTGCCAAAATTTCAAATTAAGGCTGTGTTGAGTTCACATTAAAATTGGAAGTTTGGTTGAAATTGGAACGATGTGACGAAAAAGTTGGAAGTTTGTGTGTGTAGGAAAGTTTTGATGTGATAGAAAAGTTTGAAGTTTGAAGAAAAAATTTTACAACTAAACACGGCCTAAATCAATACATAATTCAACATATATGTAGTACATATCACTGGTGGCCCCGGATTATGACCTCCGATATGAATGTCGTGACAAGACCAAAACGAATATAATATATACATGATTACATTATTAGGTCAATAAATATATAATTTCCCGTTGAATTTTCCAAGCCACATTTCGCAAAATTTCCAAGTTTTTTGAATATTTAAGCAGATAATATCATTGACTCATCGTACGTATGCACCACAAGTTACCCTCGGTCTCACGTTACGACTGAATCTTTATGAATACTACTGTCAAAAAAATCACGGCGTACATCCAATGGTTGGAATAGTAGTAGACTATATGCGACCTGGGGGTTTATAGTATGTAGAGAGAGACGTGAAATTAACCATAGCCAGAGAAAATAATTATAATTAATGTAGAAATGATACATAGATATATAGTTGATTAGATTGGCAGGTAGAAACTGACAAGTCTCTTGCGTGCAAGTCTTTTCATATTGTATACTCCTTCCATCCCACTCTTTCCGATCCGGCCCACTTAGACGCGCACATATTTTAAAATTCAAGATATTTAACCAATAAATATTTTATTATAAATTAAATTTTATTTGATAAAAATAATATCATTATTGTCATTTAAATTTACTTTCATATGATTGTGATTTTGTTGTTTCATATGATTGTGATTTTGTTGCTACAAATATTGTAGTATATAAGAAATTTAAAGTTAAAGATTAGCCTTGAAGGTTGTGTTAAGTTTGACCGCGCATTAGCGAGCGAGACGGACTGGGTACTTAGTCGATGTGTCGCTAAGTTGGTCGTTGGTCAATGCAATTTCTTCACTCTGTTAGTGTTAGGTACTCCTACTACGACTGTACAGGGTAGGAATTCTAATCACTAACTATATGATGTCGACTAGATGGTTATAAAAAATAAATTTAAGAAGATGAATTAGTATGTAATATATTTCTCCACAAAATTCTAATTTTACATCTATATTTTATCAAAAATAACAAATTTAACTATGAATATACATATATTTAATTTATTTTTTTAACTTGTAAAAGTCGAATTTAAACTTGTATGTCAGTTGAGTAATATACTACATATTAATCTATCTTATCATTTTCTTTATTTACAAAATTGTAAACTATACGTGTGCATACATTTCATGTTTACCCAAGATACTAGTCTAGCTAGAAATTAAGTGGATTTTTGTAGCACCCGTATGTGCTTTTATTTAAAAAGTTTGTCATTTAAAAATTAGAGTTAATTTGGTTCTTAGTTGATTTTGTGCCAAATGGATCTCAAATCCTCTCCTAGAAATTTCCTTCAAATACCTGTGATACCCTAGGTCAAATTCAAATTCGAGTTCCTTTCAAATCCTTCTCAAAATTCAATTCCTAAATCCTTGAGAAAATGTGAATTGTCACTGTTCATTTTGGGCCTCCTTCCCTTCTCTCTCTCGGCCCAGCTCCCCTCCACCTCTCCTCTCTTCTCTCTTTCCCCTAAGCAGGCCGGCCCAGCCCAGCCCGCTACTATTCACCTTCTTCCTCCTCAGACCAGCCAAGCATGCACACAAGGTGTTCGACGATATGTCAACCCAGGACGCCGAGTCGTGGCAGCACCGCGTCGCACCTAGCCGCCCTCCCGTGCACCGCACGTCGTGCCAACACCCGCGTCGCGCCACCCCCGAGCCACGCCAAAGCCGCATCGCGCCAAACTCCACGAAAACCGCCGCGCCCTCTCCGGGTGACACGGAGCCACATGGCCCCGCGTCACCCCCGTCCCGTCGCCATCCATTCCATCCATCGAGTCGCCATCCCGTCGCCGTCGCGTCGACGCCAACGGATAACGGCCGCCACGCCACCCCTCGTCATCCCCGTTCCATCGCCATGTCGCGTCGCCACCACCGCTGACGCCGCGCCGTCCCATCCCGAGCTCCCGCGGACGCGCGTCCCTTCGCCGTCGCCTCGTCGTCTTGTCGTCTGTCTCCTCCCGGGAAGCCGCCGAGCCGCGTCTCTCCCTCTCTCTTGCGTCGAGTCGCCACCGTCGCTTGCGTCACCCCTCTCTAGCCCTACCGCCCCAAATCCCGGCCATAGCCGTCGTCGGCCGTGCGTCACCCCCGTCTCGCCGCCGTTCCCGCTCTCCGCGCGTCACTTCGTGTCGCGTCGCCGTCGTTTCGCCGTCGCATTGCCACCGGTGCATGACGCCACTCCGTCGCGTCGCCATCCTCTCCGCCCCGGAATCCCGCCCTAGCTGCTAGCCGACTACCCCCGGAATGCCGCGCCTAGACCGCCAGCTCGCCACCACGTCGCTCGCCTATAAAAGGGGAAGCAGCCCGAGCTCCTTCTCCCCACACTATCACCATCCCAACCCATCTCTCTCTCCTCCCTCTTTCTCTCGTTTTGCTCTCTGTTGCTGCCAGCCAGAGCCGCCGTGCTATTCTCCCGGCGCCGCCGTCGCCGGTGGAGCCTCGCCGGAATTCGCCGCTGCCCTCCCTCAGCCGCTGGTCGCCTCGCCGCGCCCCATCGCCGCGACGCATCGCTGTCCCAGGCCGAGCCGAGCAAAAGAGCGAGAGGAGGAAGAAACAGGCCTCCTCAAGCCTCTGCCAAGCCGGGCCCAGCGCCTCTTTTTCCTCCCTAGTCACTGACGGCCAGGCCCCAGCCCCTTTTTCCTCCATCCATCGCTGACAGGTGGGCCCCTCCCTTCCGTTAATAATTTTGATTTCCAAATATTCCAGGAAAAACCATTTATCCTTTGAAAATTCATAGTAAATCAACCGTAACTCAGATTGACCCCGTTCAAGTTCCTAAATTTTTCTAAAATTGAGATCTACACAGTGGCACCATTGTTTCTCTGATTTGAGTTAGTTTTATTGCATTTTGTTAATTAGATTTGTTTTCGCGTTTAGAACCCGAGTACGAGGAAGCTCCGGACGCCGCTTTCGAAGGAGAAGACCCCAACCGTGTGCAAGGCAAGCCTCTTTGATCACATTGCCCCTATATTTGCAAAGATATGTTGATTGAAAAATGCATTGTTTAGTTTACACGATTAACATGTTTAGGCCTCGGATTGTTTATACAACCGATGGACCAACCCAGTAGTCGCACTTATATTACATAGGTTGATGTTTCCATACCTTTGATAGCTCCACAAATATTTGCGCCGGTATGATTATTCGATTACCGAGGTAGTTTCGCTTAGCCATGCTTACATTGTTGCCGTGTGGGAAACTTGGGTTATTCCAAATCCATGTTTAAAAATCCGGTACGTTGTACCGAGGAGTTGTGAAATAAAATGTGTTGTGAAAGTGGTGATGATGCGGAGTCATGCCGTTGTGGTTTGGCTACGTATTGTCATTAAGGACCGATTCCTTTGGGAAATCCATCCAAACACGTTACAGTGCGACCACACGGGTATTTATGGGATGTCTCTGGCTAAGTAAATTGTTTTCACATGGGAGTTGGTGTGCCAATGGTTGTGGAATGCCGAGAATGAGGAGACGAAGTGTTACACATTTTTGCCCATCGTGGGTGTCTTTTTGCCTCTATTGTGGCGTGGTACCGGTAGGAGTAGGAGGTATCCTCGGTATTTCCTGAGTGGATGATGGCTATCATTGCCTGATACTTGGCTATGGATCTTAGCCCAACTAGGTGGCATGCGATTTTCATGGGTTAGCTTTGGAAAGGCCTTATCACGAACTTTCGTTGCCGACGGGTAAACGATGTCAGTTTCGTGTCGTGTGGGTAAAGCGTGCAACCTCTGCAGAGATTAATGAACTGTTCGAACAGCCGTGCCCACGGTCAAGGGCGAGTGTAAGGTGTTTCTCATAGCGTAGATTTGTTTGAAAAATGTTTGTGAAGAAGTGATTATTGGGAAGGGTAACGTTGCCAGAGTCCGCCTGTGTGGCAGACGGCTAACCTGGGTGGTTAGGAACGGGTCTGTGTGACCTAGGGTGTCGTCCGACACCGAGGTGTTGTTAGGGCCATGATGATGGCGTTGTTGTGCTGAGATATCTGTGTGGTCTATGTGTTGCTGTGAGAAGAAACTAATAGAGGAACAAATTAATTGTTGTTCGTTAATCGTGACAAGTTGTTGCAAAGCAACTTGTGGAATGGGTCGAGGCGTGAGCCTCCTCCCGACAACTAAAACTTGACTCATTCACTAGGAGTTTTGTGAAATAAATCACTTTGCCAAAAAGGCAGCTTTCGCAAATAAAACCTTAGCCTCATTGTTTAAACCAAACATGTCATTTTTCCCCTGGCTTGCTGAGTACGTTAAGTAATCACCCTTGCCCCTTATATCAATATATAGAGTATGAAGATGAAGACGTCGACCCGACCGCCAAGGAGTATCTCTAGGAGCAAGCCGAGTATGAAGACTTCTAGATGTTTCGTGCCTAGCCCCAAGCCTCGCCTGTGGAATAAGATAGATGCCTAGGTTCTTCGCCTAGTGCATAGTTGCATGGAGCACTGTTCGCTTCTGCGCCGTCGCTTTTATGGTTTTCTGTAATGTTGTGTTGCTCATTTATGGGCCTTTCCATGATAGCAACTTATGTAAGGACTACTACCCAGTGATGTAATAAAGCAGTTTACTTTGATTCCACATTTATTCTGTGTGTACCAGCTAGTGTATCCTGGGAGTGGTACTATATCACAGGTAATGCATAACACCCCGGTGTAAGTTAGCTGTGTTAATGGCTAATGAATGTCGGGGCATTACAATTTTTTAAAACCATGATGTAGAATGTAATGATATAGATGAGTATGTGTGTACTTAAGTTGTAAATTGACTTTCTAGTCAAAGTAGAGCACCAACTCGCAAGCCAACCACTACACTATTAGAATTATATATTATGGAATTGCTAAATTTCATTCCACATAAAACCTATACTTCCAAATAATGCAGATTATAGTGTGTTGGATGTGCTTCACGATTCGTGCTCTAGCTATTCTCCTTCAGCTCCGACGACCTCATCTTCTCTGGCACCGATAGCACCCCAAACTTTGATATGGACCTATGGATTAGGATCTCGGGATGGGATTAGGTTGTGAGAGGGTGGGGGAATAGGAAGAAAGGGAAGTTTACCGATTTTAGATGGATGGCTATGAAAGGCAACCACCCGACTGTGGGATAGCCCAACAGTGGGCAGTGAGGCTGCTGCAGTTCCACCAAAGCCACAGGGTCGAAAGCGGGTGGTGGCCCGGTGTTGGCGGCGGGGGCAAAGCAGAATGACTGGTTAGGAGGTGGTGGCTGGTGGTGGTGGATCTAGCATAAAGGGAGCCAGCGTGGGGCCAGCCTGCCACCGATGGCTTGAGGAAAGGGTAGGAGAGGGAGGGGGAGGTCGAGGAGGCCGCCCGGGGGAGAAGGCCTTGCCAACGGTGTTGACGCCTTCCAATAGTCGGCAAGGCTAGGCAGCGGTACGCTGTGGCGATAGTGGTGGAGGTGGCACGGATCAGGCACTGGTGAGTAATAGGGGTATGAGGAGGAGTCAGGAGAAGGAGGAAAGAAGAAGGAGGTGTAGGGTTGTGTGTTGGCTAGGACGATTCAAAATTTGTGATACTTCTAGAGGACTTTCTATTAAATAATGTGTAGGCAGTCTTGATATATTATGTCTGGTTTACTCACGTTTGTTCAAACAACTACGAACAAGACGTGAGAATTGAGATCATGGGTCGAGAAAAAGTATGGACAATTCTTCTTCTATAATTTATATATCCTGTTATTTTTCTAATTTAGGGAGGTAGCATAATAAAATGTTTAATATTACTTATTTAGGACTTCCTAACCCCTTTTATAAAAATAATCCTGATTATTATTATTATTTTCCATTTACATGGCCGGTTAGTTGCTACGGAGTAGCAAAGTTCAGGTGTCACTGGTACAGAAAACCACATTGGTGCCGGTTGGGAAACCACATAGGTACCGGTTTCCCAACCGACACCCCCAAAGCGGCACCAATGAGGAGAAATGATAGGTGCCGGTGTGTAGAACCGGCACCTATAAGGTCCAACGAATAAAAAAAAAAATCCGGCTCGATGTATCGGCTCTATTTGATCCCCACAATATCTCATCAAAGAGCAATTCATCAATATCTTCATCCATGAACATCCTATCCAACAAGATTAAACAACGAGACCCATCCAACAAGAACAAACAACGAGTCTCCGAGATCGAGATTGAAAGATACCCAAGAACATAATTCCATGACGCCATTTGGGTCCAACTACGTACTAAAACTATTAGTGTTCTTTAATTTGTTATGCTTATCTGGTTCGGCTTATTATATATATAGGGTTTTGTTCCTTGCTTACCTTAGTTAGCACTCACATAGCGAATCGCGAGGAGCTAATATAATTAACAAATGATCAGAACCGACAGTGTGCTTAGCGTGCGTGTTTGTTTAATTTGCCCATCCAAAATAATTATACCATCTCGTCCTTTTTCCATACTTTCAGTTAATGATTGTCAATAATAATTTATCTTTCCTCCTTAAGAAAAAAAACTATATTTTAATTCAAAAGTTCACTAGACATCAACAGACGAACACGTGTATATTCGATATACTACAGCGAGTGACATCCTCTCAACATATATAGCTAGATAGCTAATAAATTACCAGATCAAATGGTAGTAACCCGCTCGAAATTACTGCTAACACCAATTTCCTCTTTGATATATATCCCACAAATTTACTGTGGCGGATCATAGAATTACCTCTATATATGGGCTAAGATCTATAGAAACGTCATGGATGAAAACCAATTATTAGATGCTTTGCTCTCTGAATCTCTTGATCACCTTATTCTCACGTATAAATGTGCATCATTAATATTTCAAGACAATTTTGAAGTATGGATGGGGCAAAGCACTACGAGAATATATGCAAAGCATCAAAAGAAGATATATATATATATATATATATATATATATATATATATATATATATATATATATATATATATATATATATATATATATATATATATATATATATATAAATACTTGTATGTCACAGTATCGACCCCAGGAAAACAAGCAAGAGAGAAATATATACTCGAGCATACAAGGGCAATTTAGTAAACTAACCTAAGGGTGCGTTTAGTTTACGCTAAAATTGGAATATTGATTGAAATTGGAACGATGTGACGGAAAAGTTGAAAGTTTGTGTGTAGAAAGTTTTGATGTGATGAAAAAGTTGGAAATTTGAAAAAAAAAAGTTAGGAACTAAACCAGGCCTAACAATGATCAGAGCTTAGTGATAAGACCCTATATATATCACCTGCAGGTGTCCTTGTTCTGACCTGTATACCATCCATCCTTGCGAACACCCTCATATCTGATTTAATTAATCAGCTGCAGTATTTGATTAGCTTAGCATATTTGATTGTTAGAGATTGTTAGAGATTTAATATAAGATTATTAGAGATGTAATATTCGAAACTTAATTAGACTTAGCATATATGATTATCTAGGGTTCTAATACACGACACTTAGACTTAGCATATATGATTATTTGAGTTTTAATACAAGATTAATTAGTAGAGTTTTAATATTACGCTTAGCAAATATTTCTTCTATGAACAGATGGCTGATCGCGATGAGGAACAGATACTGTATGATACAATCGCAGAGGGAAGCAACGAGTACTGGAACGAAGAAGAGGGGAACGAGGATCCAAACCAGTACTTGAACGAGGAGGGGAACGTGGAGAGGGATGCAGAGGGGAACGAGGATGCGGAGGGGAACGAGGAGGGGAACGTGGAGAGGGATGCGGAGGGGAACGAGGAGGAGGCCAGTGGAAGTCATCCCTCCGCTGGACAGAAGAGGGCACGTGGACAACGAGGTGCAGCGAAGAAGATAGTGGGTCGGCACATCATAACTGAGGTGGACGAAGACGGCCGACCTAGTGCCCCGGCAGAAGCAGCCAAGAATTTTGTACGCCATAGCGGTTGGGTTGTGAGGGATAACGTGCCTGTCAGCCAGGTGTACTGGCGCAGAACAAGGACACGCGGGGATGATGACAGCTTTGTCCCGGAATCAGAGAAAGAGATGCTGTGGACCACAATGCTCGAGACGTTCACGCTCCCTGCGGGTACGGAGAACATAGTGAAACAGTGGACTCTTAAGAAAATGGCAGAACAGTTCCAAACCTTCAAGGGAGATCTGTACAAGAAATACATCCTGAAGGGACTAACACCGAACTTCGACGTATTCCCAAAGCTAAGGGATCATTGGGACGAGTTCGTTGCTTACAAGACAGGGCAACAAGGGCAAGCGATGATGGTCAAAAACAAGGAAAACGCTGCCAAGAAGAAGTACCATCATCACTTGGGGTCAGGTGGCTATAGCGTCGCAATACCGAAGTGGGAGGAGATGGAGGCAAGAATGATTGAGAGGGGTATCGAACCGGCCACCGCTAAATGGCCGGATCGATCAAAGTTCTGGTACTATGCTCACGGTGGAACGCTTAACCCAGTTGATGGCTCCCTGGTCTTCAGCGATCAGATACGCGAGGCTGCCAGTCGACTAACGGACGCAGTGGCAGCCTCTTCTCAGGGCATGTTTCGACCCGACAGAGAGAAGGACGAGCTGTCGCTCGCCCTACAGACTCCCGAGCATCCAGGATGAACACGAGGGAAAGGCGTTATTCCCTGGAAGATTGGATTCAAGGAGGACATCCACACGTACAGGAGTCGGATGAGGAGCAAGAGAGATACCGAGGCGAAGATTGCAGATCTTGAGTACAGGGTATCGAGCTACGAGCTCAGCATGCAAGAGGAGGTGGCAAGGAAGGTGGATGAATGCATGGCAGCACATCGGTCCCAGGATCCACAGCCGTACATACCTCCTCCAATGGTCAGCCCATCTGGCAATCGTAGCTGCTGCGCCTCAACGGGGCAGGTAGGATCAGAGAGCATGGACACCATGCAAACCCAGGACGAAACCACATGCCCCGTTGATGAGATCACGCAGCGGACACCATATGAGCTGCATATTCCCTTCTAGAACTTATCAATCAAGGTATGCTCGTAGTTTTATGATTTTTGACTTGTACGTTCCGCAAGTTGCTGCTTAGGTTGATTACTAATAGATAACCTCTCATCACGTGAAGGTGGCGTCGGGAATGGCCATCCCCACGGACATTTCAGGGACTTACCACTGCAGGCCGATTCCAGCAGGATACTCGAGGGTCGAAGTTGAGCTGGTGGAAGCCGCGTACGAGGACCTCGAGTTGGACTACCCAGGAGGAGACGGTGAGACGCATCTACGAGACACAAGCCACGCCATTATACTATGGCCCAAGCGGTACATCATCCTCCCTGGGCGACAAGCGGCGTCTCGTGCACCATCTCCTCCGGCTCCGCCGTCTCCTCCTGCACCATCTCCTCCGGTTCCTCTGCCACGTCCTCCTGCACCATCTCCTCCGTCTCCTCCGCCACCTCCTCTTGCACCATCTCCTCCGGCTCCTCCGCCTCCTCCACCTCCACCTCCACCGTGTCCGCCTGCACCTCTCAAGACAAGGTCTCGCCAAGCTCCACCTCCTGCCAGCACAAGGGCAACGAAGAAGGCCAAAGTTGACACCACCAAAAACAAGGAGCCGCTGTACAATTGCAGTCAAGAGGAGCTTGACGCTTATGTGGCAGCAGAGGTGAAGAGGCAACTCAAGCCTCGGAGTCCTGAAAAGAAGATGCCTATTGA